>NC_053026.1:72441687-72684474 GCF_003073215.2 Triticum urartu | reverse complement strand
ATACGGATCTTCAGATCTCCTACCATTGTAACCGACTCTATGTAACCCTAACCCTATCCGGTGTCTATATAAACCGGAGGGTTTTAGTCCGTAGGACAACATACACATCAACAATCATACCATAGGCTAGCTTCTAAGGTTTAGCCTCTCTGATCTCGTGGTAGATCTACTCTTGTACTACCCATATCATCAATATTAATCAAGCAGGACGTAGGGTTTTACCTCCATCGAGAGGGCCCGAACCTGGGTAAAACTTCGTGTCCCTTGCCTCCTGTTACCATCCAGCCTAGACGCACAGTTCGGGACCCCTACCCGAGATCCGCCGGTTTTGACACCGACAGGATTCCCGAGGAGTTACTGCGCGTAGTAACTTTGTCGTGGAAACGTGGGGGTCGTGGGGCCATGGGCGCAGTGAATCCCACGACCGCCCCCTCGGCTTCGCAGCCCATGAGGCTATAAGTAGGGGGAGGAGGGGGGCACGGCAGAGCATGCGCGCCCCTCCTTCCCACTACTCCTTGCTCTTCTCCTTCTTCTTCTTCTTCCTCGCCCCGCCGTGCGCCCAAGCTCTGACGAACGTCGCAGCGATCAGCTCACGATGAGTTCTTCTTCTGCCGCCGCGCCTCCCTCGGTGCGTTCCGGCACCTGGGACGGCTCAGAAGTTCACGACGGCCACATCGAGTTCCTTCGCAAGACTCGTTGGCTCCTCGGCGAGGACTACGTGCGGGTGCGGCTTGCGCCGAGGGAGGATATTTCCCCAGCGCCGGAGGAGGGCGAGCGGGTCATCTTCCACTCGCACTGCCTGCGCGGATTGAGGCTGCCAGCGAGCAGCTTCTTCCGCTCTTTTCTGGAGTTCTACGGCCTCCAGCCGCACCACCTCACGCCCAACACGGTGGTGCTGCTGTCCGCCTTTGTGGCCTTGTGCGAAGGCTTCCTTGGAGTCCTCCCCCCCCCTCGAGCTCTGGGGGGGAGTTCTTCTACTGCAAGCTCGGCACCCAGGCTGCAGGCGTGCCGGCTCAATGCGGCGCGTTCATCGCCGGGCAGAGATCGGGAGCCAACAACCCCTTCCCCACCATCAAGCTGATAAAGTCGGTGAAGATGTGGCAGCGATCATACTTCTACGTGAAGAGCGTCTTCGCGGGGGGCGATTGGGTCAACCTGCCGGCTTTCGAAGTCGGCCCGCCGGCTGGGAGACTGCCCAACTGGTCGTATCGGGCCAAGTCGCTGAAGCTTGCGGGAGCCGGCGCCGTCACACGACTCCGAGTGCTGACACAGTCGGAGGGCCTGACTGATCCGGACCTGCTAGCCGCCTTCATGGCGCGCCGAGTTCTCCCGCTCCAAAGCCGCCCCCACATGATATTCCAAATGAGCGGGCGCCGTGACCCGAGTCGGATGTGCACCAAGGACATCCCTCACGAGGAGGTGGCCTACATGGTGAACTACCTCTCGGACAGCAAGCTGCTGGAGGACTGGCGATTCGGCAAGGAGTCGTACTCCCGCGCAAACCCCCCACCTACAGTGAGTTGCCCTTTCTTTCTTTCTTCGGGTTGTCTTCTTTCTTGCTGAGTCTGTTTTGTGCGACCAGACCAGTCGGCTTTGGTCAGAATCCCCTCCTCCATTCACCAGCCGGCACCTCGGGGCCGGCCCGCGAGTTCCTTGCCGATCGGGCGGAGAGCGACGTCGACGACCCCGATCTAGGGGCGGCGGCTTTGGAAGACGACGCCGAAGGAGGAAGCGGCCCGCGGCTCGGGGCCAGTCTAGAGGACTGGCCTGACGATGAGGAGGAGGTCGCCCCCCGCCCCCGGCCAGGAGCCAGCCATCTCGGCGCGGGCTCTTCTGCCGCGCCAGGTGCTCCAGGCGGCGGGAAGAAGCGCAGGGCCATGCCGACTTTGTTCAGCAGTCGGCCGAAGAAGCCCAAGAGTTCGGCTGCGGTGACCCGGCGGGACGAGGCGGCTGCAAAGGCCATCCGCTTCCGTAAGGAAGTGAAGAAGCCGCCACTGGTCTCCACGTGAGTATTCCGTCTTGACGCTTTATTATTTCTCTGTAGCTTTGTCTAAGTCTTTTACTTGCTTCCCTCACTTCAGGGCTCCCCTCACTCTTGAGAGGGTTGCCGCCAGCTCCGTCATGGGGTCAGCGGAGACGTCCGCCACCACTCGGCGGATTGACCCCACTGCTGACCTCCAGGAGGCGACGGAGCGGAATGCACAGGAGAAGCGCAACGAGGAAGAGGCCGCCCGCCTAGAGAAGGTGGAGGCCAATAAGGCGGAGGCCTCCGACAAGAAGAAACTGGCGGAGGCCGAAGCCATCGCCGCGACGAAGCAGGAGGCTGAGGAGGCCGCGCACCGCCAATCGGCGGTGTTCGTCACCCCGCTGAACTCTGCGCCGCCGCCTCCAGAGTTCACGGGGCAGACTGGGGAAGCCGGCCGTGAGAACCCCGTCATGGAGAAGGAAGGCGGCGGCTCCTCCACGCCGGATGTGATCGCCCCGCCGCCACCTCCGCCGCCGACTGGGAGCGCGCAAGGAGAACAGCCGGCGGATCCGCCGGTGCCACCGACTGAAGACGAGGCTGTGGCGAGGCTACTCCTTCAAGTCGGCTCGCCAATGCGCCTCCGTCTTGAGAAGGCGACTTCGGCGCCACGCCCCCTGGAGACCGGCACCGCCAGCTCGGCGATCCCAGACGCCAAAGCGACGAACGCCGCACCCATTGGGTGGGTGCGAGGAGGCGGCACACGGCTGCTGAACCAGGCGCTTCTGGACGTCCAAACAAAGCTTCGAGCTGAGGGCGACGCCATCCAGAACTGCACCAAGGCGTACCTGGCATCGCGGGCAGCCATCCGGGTATGTTTTCTCTTCGGTCCTTGTTTTCTTGTTCCTCTCTGTGGGGGCGCGCCAGCGCACCCACTGGGTGTAGTCCCCGAGTTTCGGGCCGGCTGCTGAGCAGGCGGCCCGGAACTCCAATTGGTGAGCTCTGGGTACTAACTTTTGTCTGAAATATTTGTCCTAGGACTACCACAACCTCCACGTTACTGCCTTCAACCGTAACATTGAAGAGCTGGGCAAGCGGACCGCCGACTTGTTGGAGAGTCGGAGTAAGTCCTTTTTCTTCTTTGCGGGGGCGCGCTGGCGCACCCGTGGGCTGTAGTCCCCGAGATTCGGGCCGACTACTGAGCAGTCGGGCCGGATCTCCCCGACGACCTTCTTTACTGATAACTTAACGCCTTCTTTCTTCCCCCTCTTCAGAAGCCAACGCTGTTCTTCAATAGCAGCTGAGCGAAGCCAACTCCGTGTTGCGCACCAAGGGGGAGGAGTGCAGCAAGCTCGCCACAAAGCGCGATCTGCTGGCCACTCAATTGGCAGAGTAGAGGGAGCTGCTCGCGAAGACGTAGAAGGAGGCGGAAGAGGCGGAAACCGCCCTCCTGGCTGAGTTCGCGAGCGAGCGCTCCTCTTGGACTGACAGAGAGGCAATGCTGGCCTCCGGCTTCCATGAGATTGAATACATTGTTGATGGTGAGTCTCTTCTACTTTATTTCTTCGAGCTGCCAATTATAAATCGTGCCGACTCCTAATTTTTGACTTGTTTCTTTGTTTCTTCCGTCTTGGCAGACTTCTTCCCTGGGCACTCGCAGGCCGCCATCCAAACCATCGAGGCTGACCATGAAGGTCGAAGGGCGGAAGGTGCAGAGATCGCCGCCGACGCCCCCCGAACCCTTGATGAGCATATCCTGAGCATTGAGGCTCGCCTTCGGCCGACTCACTGGATGTTGCGCCGGCTTCAACGTGTCGGTGCCCAGGCGATTGCCGCCCTGTGGCCGGACATGCAGGCTCCGCGCACCCCCAGCCTGACTGCCGACGGGCTAGAGGTTGCGGCTGGTCGTCTTGAGGCCTGGAAGGGTTCCTCGGCCCGAGATGGAGCACGCCGGGCCTTGGAGTTCGTCAAGGCGTGGTATCTGGGGCTGGATCTAGACCGGCTGGCCACACTCCGGTCAGAGGCCCAGTCGGAGCTGGCAGCCGCGGAAGACGCCCTCGTCAAGCGTGCCGCGGCGATCGCTGAGTACACCGACACCAGCGTCTTCGTCCCCGAGCGGTCTGAAGACGGCGAGGAGGTACCGCCGGAGTGGCTTGGGATGAACCCAGACTACGGCGAGGGCTCGGCGGAGGTGATCGGCTCCAGCGTCGAGGAGGAAGGCGAGGCGGAGGACGGAGGCGAGACGGAAACACCAGAAGACGGAGCAGACGGCCAGCCTCAGCTCGAGCCGCGTGCGACCAAGCCGACTGTCACCGGAAGCGATCAAGCCGAGACTGCCCAGCCGGCCGCCCCAACGCCTGACGTTGCCGCCTCCTCCGACCCTCCGAATCCATCTGCCGCTTCCTAAGCTGCTGCCTTATCTTTATTTTATCTGCTTTAGTAGTCTTGAAGAACTTGTTAATTTGCACAATTCCACCCGCGGGGTGTATTTTGAACTTCTGCTCGAAGATTCGGCCAAGGGCCTATGCTATGTAAATATTTATCCGAATTCTATCTTTTCTTGCTCATTGCTCTTTTGGCTTTTTTCCTTTTTCGCTTTCCCTTCGTTGCCTGTCTTGCCTGTCGGACAGCCGCTCTGCGGACTGCCGTTGGATCAAATGCTTGGCTACTTTGGGAAGGCAAGTACTTAGCCTTTTTAGAGTTTTTTAGCAAGTTGAATAGAAGGTGGTGAGCCGACTGCTTAATAGTCGGTTTGCGAAAAGAAAAAAGGAAGGCTGGAAGCTGGCTTAAGCTATGTTTTATGCTTTGAGTCCTTAGCCATTTTTCATGCGAACGCCCATTCTACCTTACTCCTGCCCACCGTACAGTCGCTCTGCGAGCTGCGGCTTCTGACAGGAGATGGCTTAGGCGCCACACACTACTTGTTCGGCTGCAGGAAGCATTTCATAGTGCAAGGCGGCAAGTCCCCGGGCCGACCTGTCGAGCCCAGTGCCAAGCGGCATAACAAAGAGTAACATACTCATAGGCATAACTTTTATCATATAGACAAAAGAGGGCAGTCCCCAAGCTCGTCTCGGGGGGCCCAAAGCCTTGATACTTTAATACAAAAGGTAGCATGGTACATACTGCATCAACTGTAAAATCTTCAGAGGAGATTTGCATTCCATGGCCACTTTGTCTCTTTGCCGGAGTCGTCCCTCTTGCGTGCTCGGGGCTTCTGAGCGTCAATCAGGTAGTAGGAGTCATTGCCCAGCACTTTGCTGATGATGAAAGGGCCTTCCCAAGGTGCCGACAGCTTGTGTTGGCCGGCTGTTCACTGGATCAGCCGGAGCACAAGGTCGCCTTCTTGGAAAGATCTTGGCTTGACCTTCCTGTTGTAGTATCGGTGTTGGCTCTGCTGGTAGATGCTGGACCGGCTGAGTGCCAACAGCCGGCCCTCTTCCAGCAAATCGACGCCGTCTTGACGTGCTTCTTCTGCTTCCTCCTCGATGTACATGGTGACTCGCAGGGAGTCAAACTCTATGTCCGTTGGGATGACGGCTTCGGTACCGTAGACGAGGAAGAAAGGCGTGAAGTCGGTTGACTTGTTTGGAGTCGTGCGCAGACTCTAGAGGACGGCTGGCAACTCATCGAGCTAGCAGCCAGCCGGCTGCTCCAGAGGCTCGACCAGTCGGGGCTTGAAGCCTGACAGGATGAGGCCGTTTTCTCGCTCCACCTGGCCGTTTGACTGTGGATGGGCGACGGATGCTAGGTCCAGTCGGATGCCCTGTGTTGCGCAGAAACGGGCCAAGGCGCCTTTGGCAAAATTTGTGCCGTTGTCGGTGATGATGCTGTGTGGTATGCCGTACCGACTTGTGATATCGGAGATGAAAGTCATGGCAGTCGGACCGTTTAGTTTCTTGATTGGCTTCACTTCTATCCACTTGGTGTACTTGTCCACTACGACAAGTAAGTGAGTTAAGCCACCTCGTGCCGTCTTGAATGGTCCCACCATGTCTAGACCCCAAACTGCGAAAGGCCAGGCAATGGGGATGGTCTTGAGTGCAGAAGCCGGCTGATGCGGCTTGGAGTGGAACTTCTGGCACCCTTTGCATTTTTGGACCAATTCCTTGGACTCTTCTAAGGCATTCGGCCAGAAGAAACCGTGTCGAAAGGCTTTGGCGACGAGTGCTCTTGAAGCCGCATGGTGGCCGCACTCGCCTTGATGGATGTCTTTGAGAATTGCTTGGCCTTGCTCTGGCTCTACGCAGCGCTGGTAGACACCAGTGACGCTGCGCCTGACCAGCTCTCTGTTGACTATGGTGTGGGTTGCCGCTCGGCATTGTACTTGCCGAGCTGAGGTCTCATCAGTTGGCAACTCTTTGCTCACTAGGAATTTGAGGATGGGCTGGGCCCATGAGGGTGCTGCTATTTCTTCGACTGCCAGAATTGCGACTTGGACGAGGGCGGCTGGGCTGGGAGGCGGCGGGTTGGAGTCAACAACCGCTTGCTGGGTTAATGAAGTCCCCAGGCCGACTGGCGCAGCTCTTGGGCTGAGTTCTAGAGTCTTCGAGCCCGCCGCCGTAGTCCCCGGGCCGGGTACTGCAGTCCCTAGGCCGGCCTCGGCTGTGGCGGCTTTGGAGCCATCTGCCAAAATCCCCGTACCGTCTGCCGGGGCTCTGGAGTCGGATCCAACTTCTTCGGGAGGAGCCGGCACGAAGATGGAGTCTCATTCTAGTGAAGGCTTGACAGACGGCTTGAGGAGGCGTTGCAGGGCGACACCGTATGGTATTGCTTGGCGGGTAGAGCCGATTCGTGCCAAGGTGTCTGCTTGGTCGTTGTCGTTTCTTGGCACATGGAGGAACTCGCACCCCTCAAAATACCCACTGAGTTGCTGCACGAGGAAACGGTAGCTCGCCATGTTGGCATCTTTGGCGTCCCAGTCGCCAGATGACTGTTGGACCACTAAGTCTGAGTCGCCATAACACAGGATCCGGCGAATGCCAAGTTCTTTGGCAAGCCAGAGCCCGTGAATGAGCGCCTCGTACTCGGCGACGTTGTTGGAGGCGGCAAAATGGATTTGCAGTGTGTATTTGAGCTTGTCGCCTTTAGGGGAAGTGAGGACGACGCCGGCTCCCAAGCCGGTGCGCATCTTGGAGCCGTCGAAATGCATCCGCCAATGGGTGGAGTCGGGCGCTGGAGGTAGGTACTGGGTCTCGGCCCAGTCGATGAGGAAGTCGGCCAGTGCTTGTGACTTGATGGCGGTGCGGGGCTGGTTGTGGATGGTGTAGGGAGCCAGCTCTATGGCCCACTTGGCCACTCGGCCAAAGGCATCTCGGCTTCCGATGATCTCGGCAAGTGGAGCCGTGCAGACCATAGTGATTGGATGCTCTTGAAAGTAAGGCTTCAATTTCTTGGCGGTAAAGTGTACGCCATAGCACATCTTCTGGTAGTGGGGTAGTTCTGCTTGGAGGTCGATAGTACTTTGCTCAGGTAATATAACGGTCTCTGGACAGGTAGTGCCTTGCCTTCCTCCTTGCGTTCCACTACAATGACCATGCTGACTACCCGGCTGGTGGCGGCGATGTACAGGAGCATAGGTTCCTTAGGGGTTGGAGCCGCCAGAACAGGTGGAGTAGTCAGCATCTTTTTCAGTTGGAGAAAGGCTTCGTCCGCCTTGTGGTTCCACTCGAAAAAAGTGGTCTCCTTCATGAGTTGGTATAAGGGGAGAGCTTTCTCACCCAGCCGACTGATGGATGCCAGGCAGCCGGTGAACTTTTGCACGTCGAGCAGTCGGCTGGGTACCTCCATCCTCTCAATGGCCTAGATCTTCACGGGATTGCATTCTATGACGCGTTCAGAGACCAGGAAGCCAGGAGGAGGAGGCGGACAGTCATCCCGTCGTTCCACTGCTCTCGGGCGGCCGTCTCGGTCGCGCTCTATGGTAATGTGAGTCCGACTGTGGCTGACAGTCGGATCATTGTCCTTTCTTCCTCGGCGCCGCCAGTCGGTGTCCGAGACGTCGCGCCTTGGTCTCGGCGAAGGTCGTCGTTTTGCCGCCGCAGCGCCTCTGTGCGGCAGCCGGCCTCGTTCTGCGCGGCAGCCGCATCGAGGAGCCACTGGACTCGCTCCATCATCAGGCGGCAATCTTCGCCCTCGAAATTGTCCAGCTCATCCGCCGCCGCCTGGGCGGCTCAAATGTGCTCCGCAGGTGTAGCGTACACAGGGCATCTTGCCCCGAACAGGTCGGCGTTGGCTACGCCGCGCTGCTGGACTGCTGGGCCCAGTCGGGGCTGGCGAGCCACCAACAGCGCGATCCATCTCTCGCTGGTAGGCTTCTGACAAACGTCTCATGCTAGCCAGCTTCTTCGCACCTTCGATGAGTTGAAGGCGGCGCGCCTCCAACGTCTCTGCGTCAGCATCTTCCGGAATGGGCGCAGTCAGGTCTTGTAGCGCCGCGCCAAGCGGATCATGCGCTCCTCCGCTGGGGAGCTCGTCATGGCTGATGACGAGCACCTCGGGGACGGTGCTTCTGTCGCTCTCCGCGCGAGGGAGAGGCTCATCGTAGACCACCACATTAGAGGGGAATGCGTCGAGCGACGCGGTGTCGGAGTCGACCAGCATCGGGTCGGTGGAGCCTACAGACTCCAAGTCTATGGCAGGCTCGCCGGTGACGTGGTGTTGATCGAGGAGGCCCGCGAGGAGGCTCTCGGAGCCGCCCATGCCTGCGTCGGATGCAGGTTCGTCGGAGATGCGAACCTCGCCGACAAGTTTGGCGAGGCGGCTAGCAGTGCAGGCGATCTCCACGCCGTGCAGCGCGTTGGCGCAAACTCCGTCTGGCATGCCTGGCTGGCTGCGCTCGCCAGGGAGGAAAAGGGTTCCCGTCCAGAACAGGTCTCCGGACGGCGGTGCACCAGGCCCCAAGGTGGGATCCAAATGTCGGGGGTTGGGTGCGACATATGCCAAAGGATGGCTTATCATGGTGGGGGCGAGTAGAACGTCGCCGGTGCCTGGAAACGGGATGAGGCATAGACATGCACGCTGGCGAATCTTACCCAGCTTCAGGGCTCTCCGGGGAGATAACACCCCTACTGCTGCTCTGCGGGGTCTCTGCATGATCACTACGGAAAAGTGTTTACACGATTGCTCCTTGAGCTGTTTTCTGGAGGCAGGAGAGGGAAAGGCTAGCTCTCTCCTCCCTATATGATCTGGTCTAGAGCTAATGGATTCCCACCCTTTGCATGGGTGCCCTGGGGGGGTTATATAGGCCTACCCCCCAGGGGTACAACGGTAATCCGGCTGGGCACGGGCCCAGCCGTCAGCGCCTCCGGCCTCCGTCTTCTCCGCCGACTGCTGGGGCCCACCGACTGGTGGGCCCCGCCGACTGGCTAGGTACGTAGCCGACAGGCCGCGTCCGCCGCGGGCGGGTCTTGCCGGCTGCTGATTACTGTAGCCGCGCTTCTAATGACACGGGCTTTGTCATGGAGTCGTGGCAACAGCCCCGCCGCCTGGCGGGCGATCACTATTGCCACTCTCCCTCGCATCTAGTTAATGGCGCGTGGGCCCCAGGGGAGGAGCCGGCCGACTCTCGGGGGCCGACTCCTGACTAGTCCGACTTGCGGTGCACTTGCCATCTCCTGGGGTCCCACTGGCTGGTGGGACCCGCCGCCCCAGGGTCGTACAGACAAGCCGTCGTGGGCGCAGGATTCGGTCCTTCGGTGCTGACGTCGGGGCTGGCACGATAACAGTGCCACGCCACACGGAGATCTCCTCAGTACGGTGTACTGTGACCATGCTTGCCTTTGGAAAGGGGTGGGAGCAGTCTTCACTGTAGCCACTCCCCTGTCCTGTCCCTCTTGATGAGGACATGGGGTTTTGCTGGAATCGTGGGCCGACTCCCCAGGGCCGGCTTCTCTGGAAGTCGCCAGTCAAGAGTCGGCTTATCTGAAGTCGTCCCCGGGACTCGGCCTTGAGTGGACTGTCGGTCGCCTTGCCACTGACTTCTCAGAAGGAGGCTCTTCGTCCTGGGGTCTTGAGGGGCGCAGCCTGCCCCGATGTCTTGAAAGGTTCTGGGGCTCGGGTTAGCCTACCCGTGGCCCATTACTCCGACACCAAATATTTAACATACTCAGACATAGATAATAAGCGTACACGTACATAAGCATAGTTCAACCATAAGTACATAGTTCAACCATCATTAAGCATACTCAAGCATACATAGTTCGATACATCCCACATCTCATCTCATGTGTCGGCACGATCCTGAAGCTTCTCCAGGTACTCAGCATACGCGTTGTGCGCCACCCTGCGAGAATACTTCTGCTTGAAGGAGCCAACGGCTCGTCCTCTTGCATGCGCCAGAACACTTAGATACGCGTCATGAAGCTTGTGGTTGCAAAATGGGCATCGATAGCCGCCGTTCCAAGTCCTAATACGCCTGTTATGCATTCCTGCATAAAGCTCCCTCAGGATTTGCCTCTTGTACCTCCTCTGCCATCTTCATTCTCGCTGTCCACATCATCAAACAGCACCTATATAAATAGTAAAACAAATTTGGTATCAAATCACTGATTACATGCCGTGAAGTAGGATTAGGAATTTATGGCTATTTATTTATACATATCCAGATATTATGGTTCAATTTTTAAGCACAGTCGTCTATGTACAGTCCAATCTTGAAGAAAATAATGGCACAAACATATGTAGGTCATTCAAAATCAATTGTCAAGTCCTGACTAGGAATTATTAGCACGAACACTAACCCTAGTCGGATTACTAGCAGAAATCATTTGCACAGATGAAACAACTAATCACTTATCACTTGTACCATTCAAACAATCAATACACTACACGGATCTAACGAAACTTACTCAGATTTCATGGATTGGGAGAACATAACCATAGGATTTCTATTCCAAAAAGGGGGAGGCAGGAGTAACCAGAGAAACCCTATGATCTATTTGACACATAAATGGGTATAGATGACTAACCAGCTGTCCGTCGGAGTCAGAGTTGTCGCCGGAGTGGTCGTCAGAGTCATCGCCGAGGTCATCACCAGAGTCGGTGTGGAACTCTGCCTTCGGCTATGGAAGCTCGATGCCGTCGATGACGTCAGGGTGCAACGATAACTCGCCGGCAGTGACGGCAACCTCTGTCTCCATCTCCATGCCTTGCTCCGGTGCTTTAGCAGCCCCAACGTCGCCACTCCCTCTGATGGGGCGCTTCGGCGTCATCCTCATACACTGACGCCTTTGAGGACTGAGAGCAGCGTCGAGGATGCAAGCAGAGAGAGAGGATTGTGTGTGTGTGGTGAGGATGGGGGGTGCGGCCGCTCGGGCGCACCATTAATATGGAGTAGTGGGAGTTGTGGGAGAGAGGCGGGCAGTGGTCAAACCGATGGCTCGTCTCCCGGTGAGGCCGCGCACCGGACTTCTAGCATTCCCACCAAAGTTTCACACAGCTACTCGCACACCTCCCGATGACACTACGTAGCGAGCACGCCTTCATCAATTCACACACCTGCACGCACGCCTCCCCGTCTGCCTGCGCAGCGGACTGCTCGCATGCGTCCCGTCAACTCATGCATGCTCGCATGGCACACGGGTTGCGCGGCGGCACGTATATTGTTTTTCTATTTGGATGATTAATGCTGCTGCTTTATTGCTTAACCGAAGCATCCCACGTATCCATTGTTGGTCTAACGCTCACGATTCGAATAAATAATCCGTTTGGGATATTGTTTCCCAATCATTAATAATCTCTCGTTTGTAATTAGATAAAGATTACATCAAAACTGGTCTCAAATTTGACAAAAAAGTACAATGCCACTTTGTATTGGTGTCCATATGACAACACGATAAGTTTCATGAACTTCAAATAAGTTTTGGATGTACTAGAATTTAAAAATCAAGATTCTCAATGTTTGAAATTTTTTGCACGGTGAGTAAACATGCACCTAGTGAGGCACATGTGTTTTTGCAATCCATTTAGGTGCACTGTCACATGTGCATGTAGCTCAAGTTTGATTTTTGCACATTATACCCATAGAAAATCAATCAATTAATGTACTAAAACGTCTTAATGATCTCTGTGATTTTTTCAAAATTAAAACGTCCCTCCTTTGGTAACATATAACATATGTTCACCGCGGGATAATTAATTTAACATGCATCGTAGGTGCGGTGGATTCGCGGTGTGTGTGTGTGTGTGTGTGTGCGCGTCTAGGTGTGGCGGGTGGCTCGCAGTACACTACGAGTTGTGATCCATCGTCTGGGTTGGCCATTTTGTTAGGCAGGCTGGTGCCACATCAGAATCATGAAATCTTTATTTAAAACATTACAAAACCCTTTCATACATACATGTTTTGGCCACATGCAGTCGATGGTAGTCCTACATGACACTCGATACTTGCGTGTGACGCTTTTTGTGGGCTCGCGAGGTCGTCGTCCATGACTTTGACGAACAGTCGGCAGTGAGGTTAATTTCACCAGCAAGGTAGAATCTTTTTTGTTTGTGTTATGGTGGTATATAGTACGCGTCGAAGAGTTGGGAGGGGACTAGCATATATACTATATGTACGCGTCCGTGAACAAGTACACCTCACTCTGTGTTGGGACTTTTTGGTTTCCGAGGCACGTGCCACATCAAAATTGTGAAATTGGCTATTCAAACAGTACACAACACCTTTTTGGGCCACATGGATGCATGCGGTGGTTATCCTAGCTAGGACACTCACGTGTGACGCTTCCATCTGTAGGTCACGAGGCAATCGTCGATGCATGCATGCATCACTTTAACCTACATCAGGAGAGGTTAATTAATTTCACCATCAATGAGGATTCTTTTGGGTTGTACATATTACGGCAGGAGCATATAGTATGTGGTGAAGAGGGGGGAGGGACCATCATATGTAGTATGCTTCATGGACCTCGCTCTGTGTGGGTGCATGGTTTATGGTTTTGAGGCATGTGGCACATCAAAGTTGTGCATTTTGGGTATTCAACATATGTATGTCTGGCCCACATGCAAAACGGTGGTGGTTGTCCTCTCGCACCCACTTAAGCGGTTATCAGCGATATCGATGCTTTCCATCTGTGGGCCCGCGTGGTCCATCACTACTTTTTGCCTGACAATAAGATAGGTTAATTTAACTTAGGAGGGGATTATTATTTTTTCTTGCAATACGGTATATATATAGGTCATGCTCTGGGATGACATGGATGATATAGTTTGAGCACACACACATGCATGTGTACGCATGAATCCCTCCCATCGAGTCGAAGTGGCTAGTACAACGACACGTCATGAACCGATCTCGCTCTATGTGGGGAGCTAGTGTACGATTTTTTACGCACGCGCCACATCAATGTTTTGAAATGGTATTCAAACATGCATGCACGCATCACCTCCATACATATGCATGAAGTGGTTTCCCTCGAACGGTACAATCCCTCGCTCGTTATCGGCGACAAGCCTATATATTCGTGGGCCCGCGTGGACATCCATGATCACCTTAACCAACAACAAGATAGATTACCATGGCGGATTCTTCATTTGGTTCGTGTTATCGTCGTATAGGTCATGGTGAGATTTAGACTTTAAGTTTGAGCGCATATACTATCCACGCATGCTGCATGAATCCCCGTCGTTGGCTTGAAGTGTGGTATAACATACATATGCATCATTAACCTAACCCTCACTCAGTGGGGGGATTTCTAGTTTGAAATCACTGTGCCACATCAAAGTTGTTCCATTGTTACTCAAAAACACACCTATCCATACATATGTTTGGGCCACATGCATGCAGTGATTGTCTTCGGGGACTAGCTACTTGCGTGGTTATTGGCGAGCTAGCCCATCTCCGGGGTCGCATGGATGGCCATCACTTTGACCAACAACAAGAGAGAGGTTGTACGACCAAGGTGGATTAGTCTTGGTCCATTTTACGATCCATCTTGGTGAGATATGGCTCTCTGGCCCGTCTACTAAAAGTGTGGGGGGGTTGCTACTTCGCACTTCGCTAGGTGAACCTCGGTTGGGGGTATGCATTCATAGCTTAGGATTCCCTTCGTGCCGACTGATACATCTCCAACGTATCTATAATTTTTGATTGTTCCATCCTGTTTTATTATCAATCTTGGATGTTGTATAATCATTTTATAGTCATTTTATATCATTTTTTGGTACTAACCTATTGACATAGTGCCAGTTGCTGTTTTTCCATGTTTTTTACATCGCAGAAAATCAATATCAGACGGGGTCCAAATTCCACGAAACTTCATGATGATTTTTTATGGGCCAGAAGGAAGGCTATGGGCCCTAGTTGCACCTGGGGGTGCCCCGAGGGGGGCACAACTCACCAGGGCACGCCGGGAGGCCCAGGCGCGCCCTGGTGGGTTGTGCCCACCTCGGGTGCCCCCCCCCCTCCGACCGCCTCTTTGCTCTGTCAATACCCAAATATTCCAGAAACCCTAGGGGAGTCCTCGAAATATTCATCCAGCCACTGCAGAGTCCAAAACCACCAGATACAATCTAGACACCATCTCAGATGGGGTTCACCACCTCCATTGGTGCCTCTCCGATGATGTGTGAGTAGTTCTTTGTAGACCTTCAGGTTCGTAGTTAGTAGCTAGATGGCTTTCTCTCTCTCTCCCTCGCTGATTCTCAATACAATGGTCTCTTGGAGATCCATATGATGTAACTCTTTTGCGGTGTGTTTGTTGGGATCTCATGAACATTGAGTTTATGATCAGTCATATGTTTTTATATCCATGAAAGTTATTTGAGTTTCTTTGACCTCTTATATGCATGATCTCTTATAGCCTTGTATTTCTTCTCCGATATTTGGGTTTTGTTTGGCCAACTCGATCTATTTATCTTGCAATGGAAAGAGGTGCCCGGTAGTAGTTTCAATCTTATGGTGCTTGATCCCAGTGACAGAAGGGGAACCGACACGTATGTATCGTTGCTACTAAGGATAAAAAGACGAGATCTATATCTACGGCCATATAGATAAACGGATCTTGTCAACATCATGCCATCGTTCTTATTGCATTACTCTGTTTTCCATGAACTTAATACACTAGATGCATGCTGGATAGCGGTCGATGTGTGGAGTAATAGTAGTAGATGCAGGGAGGAGTCGGTCTACTAATCTTGGACGTGATGCCTATGTAATGATCATTGCCTAGATATTGTCATAATTATTTGAAGTTCTATCAATTGCCCAACAGTAATTTGTTTACCCACTGTTTGCTATTTTTCTCGAGAGAAGCCACTAGTGAAACCTACGGCCCCCGGGTCTTCTTTCTCATATTTTTGCCTTGCGATCTACTTTTTCTTTGCATTTTTATTCAGATATATTAAACCAAAAAAATACTTTGCTGCACTTTATTTTATTTGAGATCTATTTATTCAATCTACTACAATTTACCTCACGCCCATGCCAATTTCTGGCTTCATTACCCGAAAGGGATTGACAACCCCTTTAACACGCCGGGTTGCGAGGTGTTGTTATTTGTGTGCAGGTGTTGTTTACGTTGTATTTCTTGGTTCTCCTACTGGTTCGATACCTTGGTTTCATAACTGAGGGAAATACTCTACCGTCGCTGTGCTACTTCATCCCTCCCTCTCCGGGGAAATACCGACGTAGTTCCAGCTACCATCAAGGAGAATTTCTGGCTCCGTTGCTGGGGAGGATCTTCAACATAACCTGGTTCCTAATCACAAATCTCATCTCCTCGCAATTTACATTATTTGCCATTTGCCTCTCATTTTCCTCTCCCCCACTTCACAAAATTTTCCATTTTATTCGCCTCTTTTTTTTCGTTTGCCGTTCTCTTGCTTTATAGTCTCGATGGCTAGCATCCCTACCCCTCCTTTGTCACCAGATTTTAAAGACTTGTACTTCAAACAAGGACAAAGAGAAAATTTGAAAGATGCCTGGTATAGCCTTATGGAATCGTATCGTATTTCCAACTTAAAGGGGGACGCCAAGGTTTTGCTTCGTAATTTTTACATAGGATTGGCTTTGCATCATAGACAACTTCTTGATTTCGCCGCTAAAGGAAATTTTATTGAACTTAATGCTAATGCTGCCTATGAACTCTTAGAGGGAATCTTGGGAATTCCAACTCAAAAGAAGGGGTTTCATTTTACCCCCGAGGGATCTCAAATGCTTGACAAACTTGGTGATTTGCATGAGCATATGGTTGAAATACAGAAATATAATGAACCCCTCAAACACCTCAATGGTAGTATCAACTGCATGAATACCTTGATTACTCTTTGCAACAAGCGGTTGGACATTTTGGATCTTAAGATGGTTTCTTTTCCGGAGAATTTAGGGAAGCATAAAGAACCTCCCGGGTTTGAGAAAACCCTTACAAAAGTTGCCAACCCGTCGGAAGACAAAACCTAGATCCTTGCTTTATGCCTAGCTAAGGGCTTAAAACTATAGCGCTTGTTGGGAGGCAACCCAATGAACAAAATTTATTTTTGCTTTATGTTCTTGAGTGTTAGCACAATTATGCTACTGTTACGATTGTGTTTTTATGTTTTACTTAGTGTTTGTGCCAAGTAAAGCCTTTAGGATCTTCTTGGGCAATAGTTGTTTGATCTTGCTGTAAAAAGCAGAAAGTTTGCGCTCACGAAAACAATTATCATTTTTTACCAGAGAGTGATAAAATACCCATTCCAATTGCAGTAGATCAATATACAAATTCCTCAGGTCTTCCTATTTTTTAATAATTTTTGGAGTTACAGAAGTATTCGAAATAGTCAGATTGCTACAGGCTGTTCTGTTTTGACAGATTCTGTTTTCTTTGTGTCGTGTGCTTATTTTGATGGCTCTATGGTTTTCTTTGATGATTTTTTCCATAGAAAAGTTGGAATACAGTAGATATAATACAAAAACAAAATATGAATTGGTTTGATATAGCACTTATAGTAGTGGTTTATTATTCTTATACTAACGGATCTCACGAAAGTTTTTGTTGAGTTTTATGTGATTGAAGTTTTCAAGTTTTGGGTTATCTTACGATGGATGAAGGAAGAATGTAAGAGCCTAAGCTTGGGGATGCCCCAGCATCCCAAGCTATTATCCAAGCATGAGCAACCAACTAAGCTTGGGGGTGCCCCGAGTGGCATCCCCACTTTCTTCCAACAACTATCGGTATTTTACTCGAGACTATATTTTTATTCGTCACATGATATGTGTTTTGCTTGGAGTGTCTTGTATGATATGTGTCTTTGCTTTTTTTATTTTGTGTTTTAAGTCATCAATCCTTGCTGCACACACATATTTGAGAGAGCTAAAATTATGCCATGACTTGTTAGAATTGCTCTCTTTGCTTCACTTAAATCTTCTTTGATCTAGGACTTGCTCTAGTGCTTCACTTATATCTTTTTTAGCACGGTGTGCTTAGTTATTTTTGAAGAAATGCTCTCTTGCTTCACTTAGATTTGTTTGAGAGTTAGTAAAATTTTGAAGAAATTCTCTCTTGCTTCACTTAAATTATTTTAAGAGAAATAAAATTTGTTATGCTCATGATCTTCACTTATATTTGTTTGAGCTTATGAAAAGCAACACATAGAAATTAGTGCCAAAGTGATAGATATCCAAGAAGAATAAAGTAAGAAAAAAATGTCAAGAAGATCATTGGACAAAATAAACTTGATTCTTAGTAATAGTTTTGAGATATGATGATGTGTATGTGAGTCATGTTGATGAGTAATTGTGCTTTAGTAAGAATATTGGTGTTAAGGTTTGTGATTCCCTATGCATGCACAAAAGTCAATAATCATGCAATGAAAATTATATCCTACTTGTGGTGCATTATTCGGTGTTAATTATGCTTAATTCTTTCTTATGAGATTATTGGTTTCTTGGTTGGTCACTTCCCAATCTTTTGCTAGCCTTCATTTTGCACCAAGTATGACCTCTACTTGTGCATCCAAAATCCTTTAAACCAGTTTTGCCACATTAGTCCACTATATCTACCTATATGCGGTATTCTTTTGCCATTCTAAGCAAATTTGCATGTGCCATCTCTAATTTTGAAAATAAACTTCTCTTTTGTGTGTTTGTTTCGCTCGCGGAACGGTAACGGGTGGCTAATATTTTCCATGCTGGATGTGTTATTATCAAGATGAGTGTTTATTCACTTGTTATTGCACGAGAGTAAGGCAAAGGTTTTAGGGATGCCCAGTCCCGAAATGCAAAAAAATAAATGAATTTACTTTATGTTGTCAAATAATAAATTCCTTGGAAAGTGTTGGTATGGAGGGCACCCGTGGATACGGTTAGCCATGGAAAGTGAAAGAAATGGTGGAAAAGGAATAAACTTAATTTCTGTTTGGGAACCGCCTATGGCATATCTAGCATGGAAAGTTTTGGGAACTCTAAGTCGTTTTTGTTGGCGGGATGGATACACCTCCCAAAATGTTTTTATCTTAAATTTTTCGCTTTGAGCTCTGGCACCTCTACCAATCCCTACTTCCCTCTGCGAAGGGCCTTTCTTTTACTTTATGCAATTTTTATTTTGAGTCTCCATCTTCTCTCATAAAAAGCACCAACTAGGAGGCAATATGATCATGCTCAAGTATTGGGTGTAGTTAATATTCGAGTGTGTTTCATGAATGGATCAATGTTTGAGCATGATGGGCTAGGGATAACTTATTTTAGCATTGATAATTTGAAAGACATGGTTGCTTGTTGATATGCTTGAGTATCTAAATTATTATGTCAAAACTAGACTATTTCTTTGAATCACATAAAAGTCCAAATGTCCATGCTATAAAGAAAAGAATATGTTACGACTTGATGAACAGCACTCCGCATCAAAAATTATGTTTTTATCACTTACCTACTCGAGGAAGAGTAGGAGTTAAGCTTGGTGATGGTGATACGTCTCCAATGTATCTATAATTTTTCATTGTTCCATGTTGTTTTATTATCAATCTTGGATGTTTTATAATCATCTTATAGTCATTTTATATCATTTTTGGTACTAACCTATTGACATAGTGCCAAGTGCCAGTTGCTGTTTTTTCCATGTTTTTTACATCGTAGAAAATCAATATCAAACGGAGTCCAAATGCCACGAAACTTCATGATGATTTTTTATGGGGCATAAGGAAGGCAATGGGCCCTCATTGCACCTAGAGGGTGCCCCGAGGAGGGCACAACCCACCAGGGTGCGCCAGCAGGCCCAGGCATGCCCTGGTGGGTCGTGCGCACCTCTGTTGCCCCCGGACCGCCTCTTTGCTCTATAAATACCCAAATATTCCAGAAACCCTAGGGGAGTCGTCGAAATATTCATCCAGCTGCCACAGAGTCCAGAACCACCAGATCCAATCTAGACACCATCTCGGATGGGGTTCACCACCTCCATTGGTGCCTCTCCGATGATGCGTGAGTAGTTCTTGGTGGACCTTCGGGTCCGTACTTAGTAGCTACATGGCTTTCTCTCTCTCTCTCTCTCTCTCTCTCTCTCTCTCGCTGATTCTGAATACAATGGTCTCTTGGAGATCCATATGATGTAACTCTTTTGCGGTGTGTTTGTTGGGATCTGATGAACTTTGAGTTTATGATCAGTCATATCTTTTTATATCCATGAAAGTATTTGAGTTTCTTTGATCTCTTATAGCCTCATATTTCTTCTCCGATATTTGGGTTTTGTTTTGCCAACTCGATCTATTTATCTTGGAATGGGAAGAGGTGTCCCCTAGTGGTTCGATCTTACGATGCTTGATCCCACTGACAGAAGGGGAACCGACATGTATGTATCGTTGCTACTAAGGATAAAAAGACGAGATATATATCTATTGCCATATAGATAAACGGATCTTGTCTACATCATGTCATCGTTCTTATTGCATTACTCCGTTTTTCCATGAACTTAATACACTAGATGCATACTGGATAGCGGTCGATGTGTGGAGTAATAGTAGTAGATGCAGGCAGGAGTCGGTCTACTAATCTTGGACGTGATGCCTATGTAATGATCATTTCCCGGATATCGTCATAATTATTTGAAGTTCTATCAATTGCCCAACAGTAATTTGTTTACCCACCGTTTGTTATTTTTCTCGGGAGAAGCCACTAGTGAAACCTATGGCCCCCGGGTCTTCTTTCTCATATTTTTGCCTTGCGGTCTACTTTTCCTTTGCATTTTTATTCAGATCTATTAAACCAAAAATACTTTGTTGTACTTTATTTTATTTGTGATCTATTTATTCAATCTACTACAATTTACCTCACGTCCGTGCCAATTTCTGGCTTCGTTACTCGAAAGGTATTGACAACCCCTTTAACACGTCGGGTTGCGAGGTGTTGTTATTTGTGTGCAGGTGATGTTTACGTTGTGTTGCTTGGTTCTCCTACTGGTTCGATACCTTGGTTTCATAACTGAGGGAAATACTCTACCATCGATGTGCTACATCATCCCTCCCTCTCCGGGGAAATACCGACATAGTTCCAGCTACCATCACATACTCAGGGAGAACACTTATACCTTGAAATTTAATGAGTGGTCATCTTATAATGATACCGCCTTACTGAGCAAAATAAGATGCATAAAGGATAAACATCACATGCAATCAAAATATGTGACATGATATGGCCATCATCATCTTGTGCCTTTGATCTCCATCTCCAAAGCACTGTCATGATCTCCATCGTCACCGGCTTGACACGTTGATCTCCATCATAGCATCGTTGCCATCTCGCCAACTATTGCTTCCACGACTATCGCTATTGCTTAGTGATAAAGTAAAGCAATTACATGGCGATTGCATTTCATACAATAAAGCGACATCCATAAGGATCCTATCAGTTGCCGATAACTTTTACAAAACATGGTCATCTCATACAACAATTTATATCTCATCACGTCTTGACCATATCACATCACAACATGCCCTGCAAAAACAAGTTAGACGTCCTCTACTTTGTTGTTGCAAGTTTTACGTGGCTGCTACGGGCTTCTAGCAAGAACCGTTCTTACCTACGCATCAAAACCACAATGATTTTTCGTTAAGTGTGCTATTTTAACCTTCAACAAGGATCGGGCATAGTCAAACTCGATTCAACTAAAGTTGGAGAAACACACACCCGCCAGCCACATGCGTGCAAAGCACGTCGGTAGAACCAGTCTCATGAACGCGGTCATGTAATGTCGGTCTGGGCCGCTTCATCCAACAATACCGCCGAATCAAAGTAAGACATTGTTGGTAAGCAGTATGACTATTATCGCCCACAACTCTTTTTGTTCTACTCGTGCATATAACATCTATGCATAGACCTGGCTCGGATGCCACTGTTGGGGAACGCAGTATTTCAAAATTTTCCTATGATCACGCAAGATCTATCTAGGTGATGCATAGCAACGAGAGAGGAGAGTGTGTCCATGTACCCTCATAGACCGAAAGCGAAAGCGTTTAGTAACGCGGTTGATGTAGTCGAACGTCTTCGCGATCCAACCGATCCTAGCACCGAACGTACAGCACCTCGTGTTCAACACACGTTCAGCTCGATGACGTCCCTCGAGCTCTTGATCCAGTTGAGGACGAGGGAGAGTTCCGTTAGTACGACGGCATGGCGACGGTGATGATGAAGTTACCGGCGCAGGGCTTCGCCTAAGCACTATGACGATATGACCAGGGTGTGTAACTGTGGAGGGGGGCACCGCACACGGCTAAGAGAAGACTTGGTGTGCCTTTGGGGTGCCCTCTTCCCACGTATATAAAGGAGGGGGAGAGGAGGCCGGCCCAAGGGGGGTGCGCCAAGGGGGGAGTCCTACTTGGACTCTCGGTCCAAGTAGGATTCGCCCCCCACTTTCCTATTCCAACTAGGAGAAGGAGGGAAGAAGGAAGAGGGGAGAAGGAAAGAGGGGGGTGACGCCCCCTCCTAGTCCAATTCAGACCAGCCTTGGGGGAGGCGCGCGACCACCCCTTAAGGCCCTTCTCCCCTTTCCCCTAAAGCCCATTAAGGCCCACTACTTTCCCGGGGGTTCCGGTAACCTCTCGGTACTCCTGAAAATACCCGAAACACTTTGGAACCATTCTGGTGTCCAAATATAATCTTACAATATATCGATCTTTACCTCTCGGCCATTTCGAGACTCCTCGTCATGCTCATGATCTCATCCGGGGCTCCGAACAAACGTCGGTCATCAAATCACATAACTCATAATACTAATCGTCATCAAACGTTAAGCGTGTGGACCCTACGGGTTCGAGAACTATGTAGACATGACTGAGACACATCTTCGGTCAATAACCAATAGCAGAACCTGGATGCTCATATTGGCTCCAACATATTCTACGAAGATCTTTATCGGTCAAATCGCATAACAACATACGTTGTTCCCTTTGTCATCGGTATGTTACTTGCCCGAGATTCGATCGTGGTATCATCATACCTAATTCAATCTCGTTACCGGCAATTCTCTTTACTCGTTCCATAATGCATCATCTCGTAACTATCTCATTAGTCACATTGCTTACAAGGCTTATACTGATGAGCATTACCGAGAGGGCCCAGAGATAACTCTCCCATACATGGAGTGACAAATCCTAATCTCGATCTATGCCAACTCAACAAACACCATCGGAAACACCTGTAGAGCATCTTTATAATCACCCAGTTATGTTCTGACGTTTGATAGCACACAAGGTGTTCCTCCGGTATTCGTGAGTTGCATAATCTCATAGTTAGAGGAACATGTATAAGTCATGATGAAAGAAATAGCAATAAAACTAAATGATCATTATGCTAAGCTAACGGATGGGTCTTGTCCATCACATCATTCTCTAATGATGTGATCCCGTTCATCAAATGACAACACATGTCCATCGTCAGGAAACTTAACCATATTTGATTAACGAGCTAGTCTAGTAGAGGCATACTAGGGACACTCTGTTTGTCTATGTATTCACACATGTACTAGGTTTCCGGTTAATACAATCCTAGCATCAATAATAAACATTTATCATGATATAAGAAAATATAAATAACAACTTTATCATTTCCTCTAGGGCATATTTCCTTCACGGTCTCCATCACAGCGGGGCAAGGAATGATCTGGGTCCGGGCTGAATCCTGGTCTTCAAGGTCCGAGTTGAACTGGAGGCCTTGGGTCGGCTCCATGGCCAAGTAGGCATGAGGGACTGAGGACAAAACCTGGTCTTCGGATGTTACTTCCGTATTGGGGCTTGAAGCCGAATTGGTGAGGGGGAGCTCAGTCGGGGACGATTCATGACTTCCGAGCGTCTAAACGTCACTAGGGCTCTAGGCCCGATCGGTGACGTGAGGAAAGGATTCAGCTGAGAGTGATTCTTGGCGTCCGAACATCGCCTCTGCGTCGAGGCCCGAAGATGGGTCTTCGGTGGGCATCACTAGCACGGCTGAAGGGGATTCCCAGTCTCCGGATGTGGTGGTTGTTAAGGCATATCTCTCTCGATGTAGTTTTGGTGATTTATGACAACATATTTGCGGACTAACCTTGTGCTTTGAGCATTTCAGAGATTCATCCTTTGGCTCGAGACGATTTCTTTCCCCTCAGAGTGTTTTTCAAGACGGTGTAGCTCTTTCGTTTCTTGTTGGTGGATTAGTTTCATAGGAGTCACCGTACTATCAAGAGGGGGTCCGCTTTGGTATGGCTAGGGTGGAATCATCACGTACACTTTCGTTTCACACCCTCTGGGCCTTCCCGCGTCATTGGAGGTCTTATTCCCTACTGTTTGGGCAGTCTTTAGCCCCAGTGGTAGTACCGCGGTGCCCAGCGGTAGTACTGCTTATGTGTCCTCGAAGGCAGTACCGCTGCGGTACTGGGCCACTACCGCCTCGAATCGAGGGGGGCACTTCTCGTGTCGGGTTGAGCAGCACTTGCAGTGGTAGTAGGTGTAGTAGTATCGCTCGAGAGCGGTAGTACCGCCCTGCCACCGCGGTAGTACCGCGCTGGGCCAGTCCCTCCTCTATCTTCAAGCCCTCTCTGGTTGGGCGTTAGTACCGTAAGGGGGAGCGGTAGTATCGCTGGGTCCAGCGGTAGTACCACTGCCCACTGCGGTAGTACCGCCCTCTGTGGGGCTGTTTTAGTGGGGTAACGGTTGGATTGTTGCCCCTACTATAAAACGGGGTCCCCTTCTTCTTCGTTGACCTACCTCTTCTCCCAAAAAGCTCCATTATTGCTCCAAGCTCCATTTTCGCCCGATCTCTCTCTCTAGCCAACCAAACTTGTTGATTTGCTCAGGAGTAGTTGAGAAGGCCCCGATCTACACTTCCACCAAGAGATATTTGATTCCCCCACTAATCCCTAGCGGATCTTGTTACTCTTGGGTGTTTGAGCACCCTAGACGGTTGAGGTCACCACAGAGCCATAGTCCATTGTGGTGAAGCTTTGTGGTATTGTTGGGAGCCTCCGATTGAGTTGTGGAGTTTGCCCCAACCTTGTCTGTAAAGGTCTGGTCGCCGCCTCCAAGGGCACCAATAGTGGAATCACGGCATCTCACAATGTGTGAGGGCGTGAGGAGAATATGGTGGCCCTAGTGGCTTCTTGGGGAGCATTGTGCCTCCACACCGCTCTAACAGGGACGTACTTCCCCTCAAAAGGAAGGAACTTCGGTAACACATCCTCGTCTTCACCGGGACCACTCTTGGTTATCTCTTACCTTTACTTGTGCAAGCTTATTAGTGTTACTTCTCTTGCTTGCGTGTATGTTCGTTGTTGTTGCATCATATAGGTTGCTCACCTAGTTGCACATCTAGACAACCTACTTTGATGCAAATTTTAATTTGGTAAAGAAAAGTTAAAAAATTGTTAGTTGCCTATTCCCCCCCCCCCCCTCTAGTAAACCATATCGATCCTTTCAATTGGTATCAGAGCCTCGTCTCTTTACTAAGGACTTTGTCATCCGAAGAGTATGGTTGACACCGTAGACGGTGTGGAGGAGCACTCCGGTGTAAATCCGATCTCGTCTACGGGTGATGGGGGAACCTCGGTCTCCCGTGAGGAATTCAATGTAGCCTTGGAGACATTGGAAACCTCAATGACGACCGAGGTGGAAAGCGTGTTTACTAAATTCATTGAAGGGCTTAAACTATCCACCGCACCATTAAAAGTGGGTGATCCCACCGACAAGGTGACGGATGCTATCTCCGACAAGGGGGGAGCTAGTAGTGAAAAGGCTCCTTCTTCTAGTGGTAAAAATGGCACTGGCATCTTTTCCCATGTGGAACCACCACTTGTTTATGGTGGACCGATTCCTTCCACTCATTTGAATCATGTTGGTCCTCCCCCTAAGATTGTGAAAAATGAGGACTTTGATTCTTGGGTTTATCGCTTTAAGCATCATTTAAATCATGTGAACACTAATCTTTGGAGAATCATTGAAGAAGGTTTCCATCCACATGATCCAAGAAACTTCACTCCTCGAGAAGCCGCGGATAATCAATTCAATGAGAATGCTCTCTTCATCATTCAAGATGTAATTCCACCCGAAGATCTACCTCATCTTTGGCCCTTCGCCTTGGCCAAAGATGCATGGCTTTGTGTTGTCTCTCTCTGCCGGGGAAGCGCAAGCATTCAACGCTCCAACTATGAAGTAGTGCAAGATGAAGCCGATGAGTTTGCAATGAAAGAAGATGAAGAACCTCGTGAGCTTTATCAGAGAGTAACCAAACTCGAGGTCTCACTCCGAGATCACGGGAGCAAGGACACGGATGAAAATTGGATCAAGTGCAAATTCCTCAAGGCAATGATGGCTTACCACAAGGCCATGTCCTCCGTCATTCATCAAAGGTCGGACTTCCACACTTTGACCTCAAGTGAAGTGTTGGATGAGTTTGTGGCTATGAATATCTTGGACAAGACCGCCGACAATGCGGTGCTTCGCTCTCAAATGGCAAAGAAGCCCAACCTTGCATTGAAGGCCAAGGTTTGCATTGAAGAAGAAGAAGAGGAAGAAGAGGAAAGCAACCCCAAAGATACAAATTATGCCTATCATGAACACATGGCACTTGCTTCAAGGCAATTTTGGAGCAAGAAAAACTCAAGGCCAAACTTCAACAAGAACAACTCAAGTGGCATGAAGAGCAAGCAACGTGTAAGGACTTGCTACAATTGTGGCAATGTGAGTCATTTTGTTGCGGAGTGCCCGTATGAGAAGAGGGAAGACAATGGTGGCAAGCTCATTCGAAAGGACAAAGCCAAGTCTTTCCCCAACAAGAGCAACTTCACCAAGAAAACCCCTCACAAGGCGTTGGTGGTTCAAGAAGAGTACCATGAGGATGATGATGATGATGATGATGAAGATGGTGAGTTGGTTGCCATGGCCTCCGTTGCCATTGCAAAAACTCCATGAATATCTCTCTTCGACTCACCCAATGAGAACATCACCGCCAAGTGCCTCATGGCTAAAGCCACCAACAAGGTAACTCCCAACATCAAAGCTACCATCATTAATAATCCTTGACGGATTGCATTGATGAATGCGAGGGACCTAATGTGGAGGAAAATGAGTTTGAGTCCTTTATGGGTACTCAAGGGTAAAAACAAGAAGCATTTTGTTGCTCTCTTGGAACAACTTGGTGAAGCCAATGACGTGATCGAGGCTCATGAAGATACTATCTCCAAGATGGAGGGGCTTAGTCGTGACTATGCCGATGAGATTTCGGATCTTCCCAATGCTGTTGAGGAAGAGCGTGCTTCGTTTGGCTCTTGAGGAGTCACACAACGTTGATCATGCTAAGTTAAAGAAAGATTTGGATCATGCTCTTATTGTTTCTTGTGTGCTAAACTCCGAGAAGGCCAAACTTGGGGTTGATCTTACTAGACTCAAAGAGGAGTTTGATCTACTTGACAAGGCTCACAAGGTCTTCAAGGGTGCTCATGCTAGCCTCAAAGAGTCTCATGATCAACTTCAAGTAAAGCTAACCAAGGAGAAAGCCAATTTTCCTCGTATGATGTTAATTGATAATGCAAATGCTACTAACCCGTGTTGTGAGCATGTGCATCTTGTTGAGGAGAACGCTAAGCTAAAGGTGCAACTTGAGAAAGGTCTTGTGTCTTGCATACAAGGCGAGAAGAGCCTCAACGACCTCTTGACCAACCAAAAGGGAGTTGTGGGCAAGGAAGGGATTGGGTACATGCCCAAGTCCAAGAACAAGAAGAAGAATGACAAGGCCAAATGACCTCCTCCTCTCAAGCCAAAATTTGTGAAGGAGGGTGAGGGTTCTACTAAGGAGAAGGAAAAAAGCTTCATGAGGGGTAGTGATGCCAAGAAGGGAAACGCTCCCCTTCCCAACAAAGTTGGCGACTTTAACCCTTCCTATGTGTTGTGCCATGCTAGAGATGGGCATGTTTATGCCAAATTTGTTGGTTCTCCTTATGAATACATTGAATGGTCTATTTGAGTTCCTAAGACCCTTATTACTAACATCAAAGGACCCATTACAAAATGGGTACCTAAAACCAAGCATTGATCTCTTGTAGGTGTTTGCTTCCGGTGGGGGATCATGGTTGCTCGATAGTGGAGCTACTAATCATATGACCGGAAGCAAGGACTTGGTGGTGGACGTGCAAAAGATTCCATCCATGCCCACTAATGTCGAGTGGGGTGATGCCTCATCTTCTAAGGTATTGGTACTCAGCAAAGTTGTCATTTCTCATGATCTTATGATCGAGAAGGTCATGCTTGTTGAGTCCCTTGCATACAATTTACTTTCCGTTCGTCAACTAGCACTCATGGGCTTTGCCACTTTCTTTGATATTTATTCCGTGGCCTTCATGTGGAGCAAGACTCTTAAAGTAGACTTTGTTGGGCATGTCAAGAATGGTCTCTATGTGATTAACTTCTCGAAGCGACCCACTAAGACCGCGACATGCCTAATGGCTAAAGTTGACGTGGGATGGCTTTGGCATCGCCGTTTAGCCCACGTCAATATGAGATCTTTGCAAAGTCTTCTCAAGGGGGACCATGTCCGTGGACTAACAAATGTTAGTTTTGCCAAAGATCGTGCTTAAATTGCTTGCATCGAAGGAAAGCTACATGAGAAGGCTCACCCTCCCACGACTATCATCTACTCGAAGAGGCCTTTGGAGCTCCTTCACTTGGATCTCTTTGGACCTCCATCCTTTGATAGTCTTGGGGGTAGAAAGTATTGCTTGGTGATTGTAGATGACTATTCAAGATACACTTGGGTATATTTCTTCAAGAGGAAGAGCGAGACCCAACAAACCGTCATCGACTTTGCAAATGAAGCTCAACGACAACACAATGCAAAGATCTTGACAATAAGAAGTGACAACGGCTCCGAGTTCAAGAACTACACCTTGGATGAGTTTTTGAGTGATGAGGGAATCAAGCATCAAAATTCCGCACCTTATACCCCTCAACAAAATGGTGTAGCGGAGAGGAAGAACCGAACATTGATGGATGCGGCAAGGACCATGATGGTGGAGTTCAAGTCTCCCTACAACTTTTGGGCCGAAGCCATCAACACCGCGTGCCATGCATCTAATCGGCTCTACCTCCGCAAAGGCTTGAATAAGACTCCATATGAGATACTCACCGGTAACAAGCCCAACCTCATGTACTTCCAGGTATTCGGGTGTAAGTGTTTCATTCTCAAGAAAGGTGTCCGTTTGTCTAAATTTGAGGCTAGAGCTTATGAGGGCATATTTGTTGGTTATGCTACAAACTCTCATGCTTACCGTGTTCTCAATAAGTCCACGGGACTTATTGAGGAAACGTGTAACGTGGAGTTTGATGAGAATAATGGCTCCCAAGTGGAGCAAAGTGGTACTTGTGATGTAGGTGATGAAATTCCTCCCCAAGCCATAAGAAGAATGGGTATTGGTCATATCCTACCCATTGAGGAACCCCTTGTGGCTGAAGGAGAAGGACAATGTTCTACTCAAGTGGAACCTTCACCAACCCAAGACCGACATGCTTCCGAAGAACAAAGTGAGGGCCCTCAACCTCAAGAACAAGACCAAGGGCAAGATCAATCTCAATATGGTGTTGTAACATCAAGTGATGCCCAAGGTCAAGCTCCCTCCTCCGAGCAAGTTCAAGATCAAGAGCTTCCACGAGATCAAGAATAAGCTCAAGACGACGCTCAAGATGATCAAGTGACCACTCCTCGTCTCACCCCCGAGGAGGAATTGGAGCGTCGTGCCGCCAAGGTTGCTTCCAAGCTCTCCACCAAGGATCATCTCATGACAAGTGTGCTTGGAAGCTTAAGAAAGGGGGTAAGAACTCATAGACAATTAGCAAACTATTGTGAACATCACGCGTTTGTCTCTTGTGTTGAACCCCAAAAGGTCTATGAGGCACTCGAAGATCCGGATTGGTCCATGCATGAACAACTTAACAAGTTCGAGCGCAGCGAAGTGTGGAGATTGGTGTCAAGGCCAACGAGGAACCACAATGTCATTGGAACCAAGTGGATATTCAAGAACAAGCAAGATGCTCATGGGATTATCATTCGCAACAAGGCTCGTTTGGTAGCACAAGGCTACTCCCAAGTCGAGGGTATCGACTACGGTGAAACCTTTGCTCCCGTTCCTCATCTTGAATCCATTCGCATGTTGATTGCATATGCTTCTCATCACAACTTTAAGTTACAACAAATGGATGTGAAGAGTGCTTTTCTTAATGGTCCTATTAATGAATTGGTTTATGTCAAGGAACCCCCCGGGTTCGAGGATCCCTACTTTCCCGATCACGTGTATCAACTCGATAAGGCACTCTATGGCCTTAAACAAGCCCCACGTGCGTGGTATGACCACCTTACCAAGTTGTTACAAGACCGTGGTTTTGAAGTTGGGCTAATCGACCCCACTCTTTTTACCAAGAAGGTCAAAGGGGAGTTGTTTGTGTGCCAATTATATGTTGATGATATTATCTTTGGTTCCCCTAACAAAGCTTTCAATGAGGAATTTGCCGCTCTCATGACCTCAAAGTTCGAGATGTCTTCCATGGGAGAGTTGAAGTTCTTTCTCGGGTTCGAAGTGAAGCAAAGGAGAGAATGAACCTTCATCAACCAAGCCAAATACACTCAAGACATGCTCAACAGATTCAAGCTAAGTGATGGCAAGCCGGCTTCCACTCCCATGCCCACCAAGTGCAAACTAGACATTGATCCCAATGGTAAAGCGGTGGATCAAAAGGTATATCGTTCCATGATTGGCTCCTTGCTTTACCTTTGTGCATTTAGACCGGATATCATGTTGAGTGTGGGAATTTGTGCACGGTTTCAAGCCGCACCCAAGGAAAGTCACTTTGTGGCGGTCAAGCGAATCTTTCGATATTTGGCTCATACCCCAAACTTTGGCCTTTGGTACCCAAGAGGAGCAAACTTTAAGCTTGTAGGTTATTCAGACTCGGATTGGGCGGGAGACAAAGTGGATAGGAAGTCCACTTCTGGAGGGTGCCAATTTCTTGGTTGCTCTTTGGTGAGTTGGTCTTCCAAGAAGCAAAGTTGTGTATCTCTCTCGTCCACGAAAGCGGAATATGTGGCCGCCGGTAGTTGTTGTGCACAACTTTTATGGATGAGGCAAACTTTAAAGGATTACGGTGTCACTTGTGACAAAGTGCCTCTTTGGTGTGACAATGAAAGTGCCATCAAGATTTCTCTCAACCCAGTGCAACACTTCAAGACAAAACATATTGAGATTAGGTATCATTTCATCCGGGATCACATTAGGCGAGGGGAGATCGAGCTTAACTATGTCAACACTCATGATAACCTTGAAGATATCTTCATGAAGCCTTTGGATGAAGCAAGATTTCGCGAGTTAAATATCATTGATTCAAGCAATGTGACTTGAACCCTTGCACACCCCACCTCACTCAACTTGTTGTCTAGTTTAGGTGTAGGCATGGACATAGGGGGAGTGTTGTTCTCTCAATGAACTTTCCCTCCCCCCCATAATGCATAAACTAACCAAACTATTTCACATTAGCCCTTTTTTTATGGTACTTGTGCTTTAAAGATGATTGTTGGTCATGGGCCCAAGGTTAAAATCTTCGCGGCGCCATACCTCTGAACTCAAACATAGGTGGCCTCGGCCACCGTCCTCTCTTGGAGAGGTGTGTCTCTTCTTTCTTTTTGTCGGTTTTGTGTGTGTGTGTGTGTGTTCTCGTTTTGTCTCGGTTTCTTCTCTTGTGTTCTGCCCGATTTGGTCGGCCCTTTTTGTGGCAGAGTGGTACTACCGCTGCATGAGTGGTACTACCGCTAGCAAGCGTCAAGCGGTACTACCGCCCACCCCAGCAGTACTACCGCTGCGGGGCAGGCGACGGGGGGTTATGTCGGGGCAGGGGGAGTTGCTTCTCCCCCATGCCCATTCACCCCCACTCGTCTTCCTCGTTGCTCCTGCAACCTCTCGCCACAGGAGGGGCCCGGCCGGCCGCCATTTTCATGTCGTCCCTCTCCATTTCCTTCGGTGGAGTCGATCCCCACCATGTCCTCTTGCCATGAATGCCGGTGATGATCATCCTGAGCAGCAGGTCCGCCATGTCAACCCCGGTCGTGCAACGTCAAAGCGCTACCGCACTTCTGAGTCAGTAGGTGGTTCCTCTAGTACTCAACCGCCGCCAGCAGGCGCAACCTCAAGTGCTCCACCGCCACCTCAGCAGTCGAAGAGATCCGCCAACAAGCCAAAGGGAAAGACTGTGACTGAGATGACTGCCAAGGAGTTTTGGGCAAAGCGTCGCCGCAACCCCTATGAGGAAGACCAAGATCCCACTTTGGTTAACCACCCGTTCTGGAACCGCTTTCAGTTTTCCATCTATTTTGATGTGATCAAGGCTAAGAAGAATCTCTATGTTGATGTACGCTCCATTGACACGGATGCTATGGAGAAGGACCCTGAGTACTTTGGCGAAGCCCTTCAGATGTGTTCTCAGCTAAACATTCTCAGAATCATACAGTTCAACAAGGATATTGATGCAGATTTGGTGGCTCAATTCTTTGCTACTGTTCATCTTGGAACTGATGCCGGCAGGACTCTGACTTGGATGACCAATGGCAAGTTGCTTTCTGTCAAGTGGAAGGCCTTCATGGAGTTACTTGAGGTGGAAGATCACGGGCTTGAGACTCCAGTCGGCTTCCGCCCTCACCACAATGCTACCTCCACTCACAAGCAAGCCCTCTGGCCCTACTGTACAGTGAAGGTTCACCCTATGACTACACTACAAAAAAAGACACATCCGTGACATTTTGGGCCGAACAAAAAAAATTTTGTCATACATATGACACTTCTATGACGATAATTGTGACAAAACCCGGTATCAACATAGATGTGGTGGGCTCCTACTTCTATGACAAAAAATCATGACAGAAAATGGGATTTTTGTTGGAAATATGCCCTAGAGGCAATAATAAATTGGTTATTATTATATTTCCTTGTTCATGATAATCGTTTATTATCCATGCTCTAATTGTATTGATAGGAAACTCAGATGCATGTGTGGATACATAGACAACACCATGTCCCTAGTAAGCCTCTAGTTGACTAGCTCGTTGATCAATAGATGGTTACGGTTTCCTGACCATGGACATTGAATGTCATTGATAACGGGATCACATCATTAGGAGAATGATGTGATGGACAAGACCCAATCCTAAGCCTAGCACAAAGATCGTGTAGTTCATATGCTAAAGTTTTTCTAATGTCAAGTATCATTTCCTTAGACCATGAGATTGTGCAACTCCCGGATACCGTAGGAATGCTTTGGGTGTATCAAACGTCACAACGTAACTGGGTGACTATAAAGGTGCATTACAGGTATCTCTGAAAGTGTATGTTGGGTTGGCACGAATCGAGACTGGGATTTGTCACTCCGTGTAAGCGGAGAGGTATCTCTGGGCCCACTCGGTAGGACATCATCATATGCGCAATGTGACCAAGGAGTTGATCACGGGATGATGTGTTACGGAACGAGTAAAGAGACTTGCCGGTAACGAGATTGAACAAGGTATAAGGATACCGACGATCGAATCTCGGGCAAGTAACATACCGATAGATAAAGGGAATTGTATACGGGATTGATTAAGTCCTTGACATCGTGGTTCATCCGATGAGATCATCGTGGAACATGTGGGAGCCATCATGGGTATCCAGATCCCGCTGTTGGTTATTGACCGGAGAACGTCTCGGTCATGTCTGCATGTCTCCCGAACCCGTACGGTCTACACACTTAAGGTTCGGTGACGCTAGGGTTGTAGAGATATTAGTATGCGGTAACCCGAATGTTGTTCGGAGTCCCGGATGAGATCCCGGACGTCACGAGGAGTTCCGGAATGGTCCGGAGGTAAAGAATTATATATAGGAAGTGCTATTTCGGCCATCGGGACAAGTTTCGGGGTCATCGGTATTGTACCGGGACCACCAGAAGGGTCCCGGGGGCCCACCAGGTGGGGCCACCTGCCCCGGGGGGCCACATGGGCTGTAGGGGGTGTGCCTTGGCCTATATGGGCCAAGGGCACCAGCCCCAAGAGGCCCATGCGCCAAGAGAGAAAAAAGGGGGGAGAGTCCTACAAGGGGAAGGCACCTCCGAGGTGCCTTGGGGAGGATGGACTCCTCCCCACCCTTGGCCGCACCCTTCCTTGGAGGAAGGGGCAAGGGCTGCGCCTCCCCCTCTCCCTTGGCCCTATATATAGTGGGGAAAAAGGAGGAGCAAACCAATCTAAGGCCTGGCGCCTCCCTCTCCCTCCCGTGACACATCTACCTCCTCCCGCAGCGCTTAGCGAAGCCCTGTTGGAATCCCGCTACTTCCACCACGCCGTCGTGCTACTGGATCTCCATCAACTTCTCCCTCCTCCTTGCTGGATCAAGTCATGGGAGACGTCTCCCTTCCATACGTGTGTTGAACGCGGAGGTGCCGTCCGTTCGGCGCTAGGATCATCGGTGATTTGAATCACGACGAGTACGACTCCATCAACCCCGTTCACTTGAACGCTTCTGCTCAGCGATCTACAAGGGTATGTAGATGCACTCTCCTTCCCCTCGTTGCTAGTCTCTCCATAGATTGATCTTGGTGATGCGTAGAAAATTTTGAATTTATGCTACGTTCCCCAACACTTTTCGTCCTGGGCGGGCCGGAGACGCAGCTGCATGACATTCTTTGGGCCGTTCATGACGGAAAAAACCGTGGTAGAAGCGAGGGGAGGAAAATTTCGGGGAGTTCCCGATTACGGTGGGAGGTTTGGGGCCGAGCGATGCGCGTTTCCCTCATACACGTACGCGCGTGTGTGCGAGGCGTTGGCTCTAACTGAACCCGAGCGATTGCACTACAGGCTAGCTACGCGTTACTGAACCCGAGCGATCGATCGATGGCTGTTAACTAAACCCGATAGAGCGATTCCTTCGCTACTGCTGCTAACTGAAGCCGGTCGATGCTGCCTCTGGATGAACAGTGAGCGTTGCGGGGGGTTTGGATGAACAGTTCCCGGTGGGGGTGGATGAACAGGACCCCGTGGTGTTGCCTCTGGATGAACAGGACCCCGATCGATCGAGCCGGTTGGGGCTGGATGAACAGGACCCCATGAAGGGCTGGATGAACAGGACCACCCCGTGGAGGGCAGGATGAACAGTAGACGGTGGAGGGCAAGATGAACAGTAGCCCATGGAGGGGTGGTTAAACAGGAGCCCGTGGAGAGGGGTGGTTGAACAGTAGCCAGTGGAGTAGCGCGCGGTGGAGGCTGGATGAACAGGAGCCCGTGGATGAACAGTCGCAGGTGGAGGCTGGAGGAGGTCAACGGTGGATGAACAGTAGCTCATGGAGGCTGGAGGGGGTCGATGGTGGAGATGAACAGTATCCCGTGGAGTCCCGTTTTGCGGTACGCCACACCCCTCCCGATGAACAGGACCCCCGTTTCGACCGTAGCGCTCCAACACAAGTCTGTTTCGTCCGTTTTGCGGTACGCCACACCCCTCCCGATCAACAGGACCCCCGTTTCGACCATAGGAGGTCCGTTTCCTCCGTTTTGCGGTACGCCAGACCCCTCCCGATGAACAGGATCCCGTTTCGAACGTGGCCGGTCGAACACAAGGCCGTTTCCTCCGTTCTACGGTACGCCAGGCCTCGTTTCCATCGCCTGTTCTGTCCAAGCCCTCCCGATGAACACGACGCATTCCGTTGCCTCCCCATGAACATGACGCATTCCGTTGCCTCCCCATGAACACGACGACGATGCTGTTTCTCCGTTCCGACCCAGCCATGTACACGAGCCCTGGCCGTACGTATGCGCGAGTAGGCGTTCGAGACCCCGCCTGTATGTACACATACGTGGTCGTATTTTCTTTCTTGCACCCTGGCCGCTGTACGTACGTGTACATGCTACGTGCGCGCCTCTACTACGACACGTGTGCACCTCTAGATCGACCAGTATATATGTACGTACACGTTCGCGACCAGAATGACAACGCTACGTACGCTTCGACTAGGTGGGTCCCGACTGTCAGGCACTTCCTTGCGTGCGAAGATGTAGCTGGTGGGTCCCAGCAGTCAGGGGGGCGAATCATTTTGTTTTTTTGCTCGGACGCACTTCCTTGCATGCGAAGGTGTAGCTGGTGGGTCCCAGCAGTCAGGGGTAAACGTTTTTTTCGTGAAATACGGTGGCCCGTCCGGTGGGTCCCCGCTGTCAGGTGGAGGAATAATTATTTTGCACGTAATAAGGAGGCACTTCCTTGCTGCGGTCGTGGACCCAACTGTCAGCCTCTCCACGTATAGTCCAAGTCCGATGGAAGTCGTTCCTTGACCACGTTGACCACCCCGCGCCGAGAGCACCAGGGCGGTGGACGACGGCGAGGCCTAGGAAGGGGACGACAGGGAGCCGGGGAAGACGCGGCAGTGGAAGCCCGCGCGGAGAGGAGTACGAGGGTTCACTGGTTCGGCTGTGGTGTGAGGCTGCCGTCGCCGTAGGGCCTGGCCAGCGATGGGAATAGTAGGGGGCGGTGAGGCCTCCACGGCAGCACAGCCGGCCACGGGAGGCAGGAGCATGCGGCACGATCAGCGCTGCTTTGGGCGGCTGGAGCAAGAAGACTAGAGGTTGAATAAGCACTACGACCGTTGGATGGACATCGTACGGTCACTGGAGCTAGAATCGTTCATATTGACTAAAGTTGACAAAGGCCCTTGTCGGTGTCAAAACCGGCGGATCTCGGGTAGGGGGTCCCGAACTGTGCGTCTAGGCCGGATGGTAACACGAGGCAAGGGACACGAAGTTTTACCTAGGTTCGGGCCCTCTCGATGGAGGTAAAACCCTACGTCCTGCTTGATTAATATTGATGATATGGGTAGTACAAGAGTAGATCTACCACGAGATCGAGGAGGCTAAACCCTAGAAGCTAGCCTATGGTATGATTGTTGTTGTGTATGCCCTCCTACGAACTAAAACCCTCCGGTTTATATAGACACCGGAGAGGGTTAGGGTTACACAAAGTCGGTTACAATGGTAGGAGATCTGCATATCCGTATCGCCAAGCTTGCCTTCCACGCCAAGGAAAGTCCCTTCCGGACACAGGACGGAGTCTTCAATCTTGTATCTTCACAGTCCAACAGTCTGGCCAAAGGATATTGTCCGGCTGTCCGGACACCCCCTAATCCAGGACTCCCTCAGTAGCCCCCGAACCAGGCTTCAATGACAATGAGTCTGGCACGCAGATTGTCCTCGGCATTGCAAGGTGGGTTATCCTCCAAATTCCTTATACCTGTTGAATAAAGTCCGGTTTCTTGTAGATGTTGCGCTCCTTGGCTTCTACGCCCAATAATGGCCGCTTCCCACGTGTCAAACGAATATGAAAGGTCTGAGTGTTTTTACATTTACACCCCTAGTCGCGTAAATGAGCTACCCTATTTAAGGGGACGAGGATTTAGATCCAATCCACACCTTCTCCCCTCTGCGAGTGTTCATCAGAGCACATCCGACAAAGGTCCATTCCACCATGGCCAGCCAACGCAACTCCTCCCCTCGCCCTTCCAGCCCTAAGCCTGGATATTGGGAGAGATGTTCCATCTCGCATAGCGAGCTAGTGACACTCCAGACCAAGGGATTTCTCCCCCCGGCCTATATGGTCCCGGTTTGAGCCGATCTTGCCGTCTACAACGGCGGAGAGCACGCAGAGAATGCCCCTAATCCCTCCAAAGGAGAGCGGGTGTGCCTCGTCCCTTACTTAATAAGGGGGCTCGGATTTCCAATCCATCCATTTCTCCGGGGGTTGCTAGAGTTCTACGGCCTCCAGCTACATAATCTCACGCCTGCCTCAGTATTGCATATCGCGGGCTTTGTAGCCCTCTGCGAGCTGTTCTTGGGTGTTGAAGCACATTTCGGACTGTGGAAGGAGCTATTTTGCCTCGTGCCCCGTTCCAAGAAGGGGTCAATGTATCAAGTGGGCGGAGCCGAAGTGTGGCTCATCGCCGGGACCGTATATCTGTCTGGAACCCCAAAGAAGGCGTCCAAAGACTGGCCCTCGGAGTGGTTTTATATAGAAGACGTCCCGCTGTCGGATCCTGTCCGGATCGGCCTCCCTGAATTCAACAGTGCTCCCTTAAAGAAGCGCCTAAGCTGGCGCCCACGGAGCCCTCAGAGGGGAGGTGACAGGGACATCATTTACCTGATGGGCCGAATAATATTGTTAGCCCATTCCGGACTAACCATGATCGGGGTTATGGCCGAATGCATTATGCGGGGGGTGCAGCCGATTCAGTATAGAAGCCACCCCATGTGAGATTTCAACGGGGAGGATGACGCCACCCGCTACGGCCGTAAGGGGCCGGATTCAGCTACCGCTCTACTAAAGATCTTGTCCACTTTGTATAAGGGAGAAGAGGAGGAATTTCTCCGCGTCAACCCTCAGGGTGGATTCTCCATGCACAATCCCCCAAGCTGGGTAAGCGGCCGTATTTACTTGTCCATCCGTTTTGTATTCCCATTGTTAAATATTCAGTCTGACGACTTCAACGCAGGAACTGCGCTGGGCTGTTAAGGAAATAAGCAGCCCTCCTCCACAACCCGAGGACCCAGGACGGTCCCTCGACCCGGCCTCTCAAGAGGATCCGGACATATCTGTGGAGCTGATTGATGGAGTGTTCCATCAATTGAGCAAGGACAACGCCTTGCTGGCCATTACGATCGATTACCCAGGGCTAATCCTGACCCCCCAGGTACCTGAGAACGAAGTCCCAGTACCCCGAATAGGTGTCCGCCCACTCATGTTTTCAGTTTCCTGATTGCAACCAAACTTTGCAGGGGAGGTTTTTAAGGCGGAAGGCCGAACCTGCGGCGACAAGCCAACGAGGGGGCGTAGGGCCCCAACGGAAGAAAAGAAGTGTAGTCCGGACTGAGGCGTCAGTGCAAAGGTATGGCGCACCCCCTTATCCCAGGTGTTATACCTTCGAGGCATATTGACACTCGCGCTCTTTTCAAGACAAAGAGACCTCGCCGGACTATATCCAGAGAGGCTGCCAATCGCGCCTCCACCAGCCAGGCTCCAAAGCCTGGTCCAGAGGCAAACGCAAGGCGCGCGCCAGACGCTCCTCCGACGGAGGATGTGGACAGGTTGTCTGCCACCAACTCTGAGGTGGAGAGTGCCATGAACCACAGGCGTCGCCGGACAATTCTTCGCGACGCTTGTTTCTCCCAAGGGGCGTTAGATGCCTTCAACTCGGGAGATGCGTACCTCCGTGCCGCTCAAAATGGTCTAGCCAGAGCCACGGAGCAGTATGTAAAAGACATACGGGTAAGAAAATCTGGTAATTATATGTATATACCAGTAGCCCTCGAGACTTGAAACAGTTAGAATAACTGATTTAAGGATCATTTGTTATGCAGGTTCTTACAGAAAAGAATTCCCTACTGTCCAAGGAGCTGGAAGAGTGCAAAGCCCAACTTGAGGCCACACTAGCCGCGGCAGGGGAGCCCAAGGAGACCCCCTCTGGTAATATACTTTTCGAAAGATGAGTATTTTGCGAAGCACCGCATTGGTGCAAATCTGACAAATGAAATTGCAGATGGCGCCGGATTGAATCCGGAAAGGCAACACCTCCTACGCCAGCTAAAGGCTGGTGAGAAGGTGCTGACAAAGGTGAGGCGGGAGAAGAACAATATCCAAGATGCCAACACCAAGCTGGGCGTCGAGCTGAAAGATGTTCGTGCCCAGCTGTCAGACTCCGTGAAGGAGAATCAGTGGCTTCGGCGCGGCATATTTAGTAAGTGCTTGAACGAACCTTTGAAAGAAAGTTCGGCGGGGAAGTCGACTAACAGAGCAATGTCTGTAGGTGTGCTAATAGGTCGTCCTACAGAGGAGATGCCCGGTTCTACGGGTGACCTTCTTCCCGAGCTCTCACAACTGCTCGATCGAGTTCGGCAGGGGATGCAAGGCGTCGCCCAGGCCCTGTGGCCATCCGTATCCATGCCCGAAGGGCTTGGAGAGCTTGCAGAGAAGCTAAAGGGGGCACGGCGGCGCTTCCGATTGTGGAAGATATCAGCCTGCCGTCAAGGCGCTAGGGAGGCCTGGGCCATGGTGAAGACGTGGTACGCAAAGGCTGACCCCAACCACATGGCCGAGGTCGGTCCTGTAGGGCCCGATGGTAAGGAGATCCCTGTAAGCTTAGTATACGGCCAAGTAGAGTTGGCCGCGAAGTATTCCCAGCAGGACTGTAAATTAGACAGCCTGTTAGATGGTATTGAAGAGGAATACAATCAGTCAAAATGACTATGTAATTTAATTGACATTTATAAGGCCTTCTAGCCGGATTGTAGATCATTTGTCATGGCCGACCTTTTCGCTTCAGCCTCGGGACCTGACGGTCCGGAGTGTGTCCGAATTCCCATGCGGTTATATAGGAACCGGGGAATGCATGGAGACCAGGCATAGGGGTCATTAGGGCTTGAACAGACAAGTGCCCGACTAGTTATGTTATATTACATGGTTAGTAAGAAACATCTTCCAGGGAGAATAGTTCCGTTAGGGGTTCCTTTCCCTGGGAGGCATGCCCTAAGGTGCATGTCCATGCTGCGAAAAGAAACGCAGGAAAAACATTTGGGGGCGTATAGATAAAAAAATAAAAAGATCATCTTTAGTTCACCGACCGAATATTCCCTTAAGAATGCTAGCTTTCGGCTTCACCCAGTCTGAGGTACACGTCCGGCTAACCTGGCAGTAACAATCGTAGAGGTGCTCCCTTTACCACCTAGCCGAACAATCGGGAACATAGGGGTAAGCACAGGAGCCAGGCAATCCAGCTTGGCCAAAACTTAAGTCATATTGATGCATATAATGGTGAATAAAAGGTACATGCAGAAGTGTGACACATGTGTTGGGCATGAAGCCCGTATGAATAAGCTTCTGCTTAAAGAAGCCCCCGGGTTTAATGAGCGCGGATAGCGCGTCACTTTATGAGCCTTTAGAGGCTATAAGAGAGAGAGAATAAGAAGAGAAATGTAAGACAGAAAATATATAAAAAAATGGACAGAGGAAGGAGACGAACACAGAGTCCGGCGCTAGGCATAGAATCTTCGGAGATGCGCTGCGTTCCATGGGTTTGGCTCGAGTCGGTTATCCGATGCATCCCGCAGGCGGTACGCTCCACCAGTTAGGACTTGGTCAATTATGAAGGGACCTTCCCACTTGGGCTTGAGTTTGTCCTTTTTCTTGTCCGGTAGTCGTACAACTAATTCGCCAACGTTGTAATTTTTGGCCCGTACTTCTCTGCTTTGGTATCTTCGAGCCTGCTGTTGATAGAATGTGGAACGGGCTTTTGCCACATCACACTCCTCCTCCAATGCGTCCAAGCTGTCCTGCCGATCGAGCTCGGCTTCTCTTTTTCGTACATGCGCACTCGAGGTGAGTCATGAATTATGTCGCAAGGCAAAACTTCCTCTGCATCGTACACCATAAAGAATGGTGTGTATCCGGTGGTGCGATTCAGCGTGGTCCGCAGCCCCCAGAGTGCGGAGTCGAGCTCCTCTACCCAGTGCATGTTAGATTCCTTGAGGGACCGCACTAATCTGGGTTTTATGCCGCTCATGATAAGACCATTTGCACGTTCGACCTGGCCGTTAGTTTGTGGGTGATAGACAGAAGCATAATCGAGCTTGATGCCCATGTTTTTGCACCAGAGTTTTACCTCGTCGGCCGTGAAGTTCGTGCCGTTATCAGTGATGATGCTGTGGGGGACGTCGTAACGGTGTACAACCCTGGATATAAAGTCTTTCACCGGTCCGGATTCGGCCGTCTTAACAGGCTTGGCTTCTATCCATTTGGTGAACTTATCCACCATGACCAGTAAGTATTTTTGCTTGTGGGTTCCGCCTTTAAGGGGTCCAACCATGTCAAGCCCCCAGACCGCAAAGGGCCAAGTAATGGGGATAGTTTGGAGGGCGGTGGGTGGCATATGGCTTTGGTTTGCAAAGAGCTGGCAACCGGTGCATCGTTGGACTAAGTCCTGAGCGTCTGCCCGGGCCGTCGGCCAATAAAAGCCTGTACGGAAGGCCTTGCTTACAAGGGATCGGGCTGCAGTGTGATGACCGCCGAGTCCAGCATGAATTTCAGCCAGGAGGTTCCGCCCCTCCTCTTTGGAGATGCACCTTTGAAGGACTCCGGTAGTGCTTTTCTTATAAAGCTCTCCCTCATGGACTCTGTAGGCTTTAGATTGCCGCACTATGCAGCGTGCCTCATTTTGGTCCTCGGGGAGTTCCTGCCTAGTAAGGTAGGCGAGGAATGGTTCTGTCCACGGGGCGATGACGGCCATTATTACGTGGGCTGAAGGTGTTATTTCATTGGCAGAGCCTCCAATTGTGTGAGAATGTTCGGTGTCGGGTAGTGCGGTTGGGTCCGGGCTGTTATTGTTCGGCTCCCCTTCCCATACTACGGATGGCTTGAACAGTCTTTCCAAGAAGATGTTGGGGGGACTACATCGCGTTTTGCGCCGATGCGTGCCAGGACATCTGCCGCCTGATTATTTTCCTGGGCTATATGGTGAAATTCAAGCCCCTCGAACCGAGCTGACATTTTTAGGACGGCGTTGTGGTAAGCTGCCATTTTTGGATCCTTGGCATCGACGTCTCCATTTATTTGGGATATTGCGAGGTTCGAGTCCCCGCGCACCTCTAGGCATTGGATGCCCATGGATAATGCCATCCGGAGACCATGTAAAAGGGCCTCATATTCGGCTACATTGTTGGAGTCCGTGTACATAATCTGTAGTACGTATTGAACTGTGTCTCCTGTGGGGGACGTCAAAACGACGCCAGCCCCCAGTCCGGCCAACATCTTGGAGCCGTCGAAATGCATGATCCTATTTGAATATGTGCCGTATTCTTTAGGGAGTTTGGCCTCCGTCCATTCTGCGATGAAGTCGGCCAAGACTTGCGACTTGATGGCTCGTCGTGGCTTATAAGTTATGTCGAACGGGAGGAGCTCAATGGCCCATTTCGCAATCCGGCCCGTTGCGTCACGGTTGTTTATAATATCGTTAAGTGGTACTTCTGAGGCTACTGTTATTGAACACTCTTGAAAGTAGTGTCGTAGCTTACGGGATGCCATGAATACCGCGTACACAATCTTTTGATAATGCGGGTACCGTGATTTGCAGGAGTGAGGGCAGTGGACACGTAATAGACCGGCTTTTGAAGGGGAAATTTGTGTCAGTCCGCTTCTCGTTCGACGACGAGTACTGCGCTTACAACCTGATGTGTTGCTGCAATGTATAATAGCATTGGTTCGTCAATGTTTGGCGCGTCCAGGACTGGGTTTGTTGCCAGTATGGCTTTTATTTCGTTGAGTCTGGCCGTGGCTGCATCCGTCCATTTGAAGTGTTCGGTGCGCCGAAGGAGGCGGTAAAGGGGTAGGGCCTTTTCTCCCAAGCAGGAGATAAAGCGGCTTAGAGCCGCCACGCATCCGGTTGACTTTTGTATTTGTTTGAGGCCCTTTGGGATATAGAGTTGCAACAAAGCTCGGATCTTGGCTGGATTTGCTTCAATTCCTCTACCGGATACTATGAATCCCAAGAGCATTCCGGCTGGAACGCCGAAAACGCATTTTTTCGGGTTGAGCTTGATGTCGTATGTTCGGAGGTTATCAAATGTGAGCCTCAAGTCGTCTACTAGAGATTCAACATGTCTTGTTTTGACGACCACATCATCTACATATGCCTCCACTGTTTTGCCGATCTGGCTTGCCAGACATGTCTGAATCATGCGCTGATATGTTGCGCCGGCATTTTTTGAGCCTAAAGGGCATTGTGTTGAAGCAGAATGGCCCGTATGGTGTGATAAATGCCGTTGCGGCTTGGTCTGGTTCTTCCATCTTGATTTGATGGTAGCCAGAATATGCGTCGAGGAAACACAACGAATCGTGTCCTGCGGTAGCGTCGATAATTTGATCGATGCGGGGGAGGGGGAAGGGATCCTTTGGGAAAGCCTTGTTAAGGTCTTTAAAATCAACACACAGGTGCCAAGATTTGTCTTTCTTTGGTACCATCACCAGGTTTGCTAGCCAGTCCGGATGTTTTATATCTCTAATGAATCCGGCCTCCAATAGCTTTGCTAGCTCCTCTCCCATGGCCTGTCTCTTAGGTTCAGAAAAACGCCGAAGAGCCTATTTGACAGGTTTGAATCCTGCTTGGATATTTAAGCTGTGCTCGGCCAGCCTGCATGGGATTCCTGGCATGTCTAAAGGGTGCCAGGTGAAAATGTCCCAGTTCTCTCGTAGGAACTCTCGCAATGCGGCGTCGACATCAGGGTTTAATTGTGCCCCGATGGAAGCTGTTTTATTGGGGTCCGTTGGATGGACTTGGAATTTGACTATTTCGTCCACCGGTTTAAAGGAGGTGGACTTGGACCTTTTTTCGAGTACCACATCATCCCTATTCACCGTAGAGCGCAGCGCAGTTAGCTCCTCAGCCGCTAGGGCTTCGGATAGTGCCTCGAGGGCCAATGCGGCTGTCTTGTTTTCGGCGCGGAGTGCTATGTCCGGATCACTAGCGAGAGTGATGATCCCGTTAGGCCCGGGCATCTTGAGCTTCATGTACCCGTAATGGGGTATTGCTTGGAAGACTATAAACGCTTCCCGCCCTAGCAGAGGGTTATAGCCGCTACTGAACGGAGCCACCTGGAACATGACCTCTTCGGACCTGTAATTATCCGGCGTGCCGAACACCACATCTAGTGTGATTTTTCCTGTACAGCGCGCTTCCTGACTGGGGATTATTCCTCTAAAGGTTGTGCTGCTTCGCTCAATGTGGTTCCAGTCTATTTCCATTTTTTGAAGGGTCTCCTCATAAATGAGGTTCAATCCGCTACCGCCGTCCATGAGTACCTTGGTAAGACAAAAGCCATCCACTATTGGACTGAGGACCAATGCGGCTGGTGCTCGGGCTGTTCGGGATTTAGGTTCATCACTGGCGTTAAAGGTAATAGCCGTGTCACTCCATGGGTTTATTGTTGCTACTTGGTAGACTTCGGCAAGGCTGCGGAGTGTCCCTTTTCGCATATTATTTGATGCGAAAGTCTCAAAGACTGTTAATACCATATTGGTGTCTCTGGGGTGGCTTTCTGTGGCCTCCGGAATTAGGAGATTTTCGCCAATTTTGGCTACTTGCCGGAGTATCCAACATGCTCTAAGGCTGTGAGTTGGTGTGGCGTCCTCTGTACTGTGAATTTTACAGGGTCCATTAAGCCATCCTTCCAGTACGGTTCCATGCCCTGTAGAGGGTTTTTGCTTTTTAGTGCTTGAACCGGGTGACTGGTGATGATGCACCCTTTTATTTTGGACTGGGTTTGTATTCAGGGCCGGATTGTCCCAAAATTTTATTTCGGTTTTCCAGGCGCTTTCCATCGCACAGTAATTTCATACAATGGACGCCAAGTCAACGAAGTGTGTAATATCACGGCGACTTATGGCGTTGAGTATTCCCTTGTCCGTGCAATTATTGTAGAAGATTGAGATTGCGTCTTCCTCGCGGTAGTCCCTTAGCCTGTTCTTAACCAGGAGGAATCTGGCCCAGTAATGATGTACTATTTCATCGGGTTCTTGCCTGATTTTGGATAGATCGCTTATGTTGGGGTGGGTGGGTGGAATTAAATCCGAAGCCTCACCCCATCTAAGGCTCAAAGGCCGAGGAATTTCCGAACTCGAAAATTTGGATTCCTGGATGTTGTCCAATGAATCCAGCCCGTCGCCTGACTCTAAATTCAGGTCTTGAGTGATATCCTCCCCTCCGCGGGTATCCGGCTTGGAGGGATCGGGAATCCAGATGTAGCGAGCCTTTAAGATAGATGAAGGGTCGCCGCACTGTCCCTCTACCACGGCAACGTGATGGGTGACTTGGGGAGAGTTAATCTCTCTCAGATCGGGTTTAGGCCCAATCTGGTCGTAATCCGTGGCGACTCCCAGGGCGGCGAAGTGATCCAAGAGCTCATTTATGGAGGAGAGCTCCATTGGATCTAACTGCTCGGCGAGTTCCGAGCTGACATGAAGATTGTTTTCGATGGCTCGAGAGGTCATCGTCGGCGCAGAAGCCGAATAGGCGGTCATAAGAAAACCACCTAGCCGGAGGGTTTGGCCGACAGCCAAATCTCCCTTAGCAACAGTGCCGTCTTTAAAGACGGGGCGAGGCATCCTTCCTGATGGTGACGACACAGAGGAACTCTCAATGAAAGCACCAATGTCGGTGTCAAAACCGGCGGATCTCGGGTAGGGGGTCCGGAACTATGCGTCTAGGCCGGATGGTAACAGGAGGCAAGGGACACGAAGTTTTACCCAGGTTCGGGCCCTCTCGATGAAGGTAAAACCCTACGTCCTGCTTGATTAATATTGATGATATGGGTAGTACAAGAGTAGATCTACCACGAGATCGAGGAGGCTAAACCCTAGAAGCTAGCCTATGGTATGATTGTTGTTGTGTATGCCCTCCTACGGACTAAAACCCTCCGGTTTATATAGACACCGGAGAGGGTTAGGGTTACACAAAGTCGGTTACAATGGTAGGAGATCTGCATATCCGTATCGCCAAGCTTGCCTTCCACGCCAAGGAAAGTCCCTTCCGGACACGGGACGGAGTCTTCAATCTTGTATCTTCATAGTCCAACAATCCGGCCAAAGGATATAGTCCAGCTGTCCGGACACCCCCTAATCCAGGACTCCCTCAGCCCCCGTCCCAGTCAACTTAGTAGGCCCACAAGTCAGCCTCCCACCATGGTGGGTCCCAGCTAGCAGGGGGAGTATTCATTTTTTTGTGCGTAATAAGGAGGCACTTCCGGTGGGTCCGAGCTAACAGCGGGGGGAACGTTTTTTCGCAAAATACGCTGGACCGTCCGGTGGGTCCGAGCAGTCGGGGGGGAAACATTTTTTCGCAAAATAAGGTGGCCCGTCCGGTGGGTCCCTGCTGTAAGGTGGAGGAATAATTATTTTGCGCGTAATAAGGAGGCACTTCCTTGCGGCCGCCTGGACCTAGCTATCAGCCTCTCCACGTACAGTACTCTCCCGATGGAAGTCGGTCATTGACCACGCTGCGTCGAGAGCACCAGGGTGGTGGTCTGGACGACAGTGAGACCTAGGAAGGGGACAACGCGGAGCCGGGGAAGACGCAACAGTGGAAGCCCGTGCAGAGAGGAGTACGAGGGTTCACTGGTTCGGCTGCGGTGTGAGGCTGCCGTCGCCGCAGAATAACAGGGGGTGTGGGTGAGTGGAGGGATGGCCTGGCCAGCGGTGGGAGTAGTATGGGGGCGGTAAGGCCTCCGCGGTAGCACAGCTGGCCACGGGAGGCAGGAGCAGGCGGCACGACCGGCGCTGCTTTGGGCAGCTGGACCAAGAAGACTAGAGGTTGAAGAAGCACTACGGCCGTTGGATGGACATCGTACGGTCACTGAAGCTAGAAACGTTTATTATTGACTAAGTTGACAAAGCCCTTGGTACGCTCCAACTTAGTAGGCCCACAGGCTAGCCTCCGAAACGGTGCGCCCTAGATGTCAGGGGGAGGAATCATTTTTTGGGCGGCCGAAGCTAAGAATATCTGAGATTGAAGAAGAAGCACGACATCCGTTGGATAGACATCCAACGGCCACTGCTGCTAGAACCGTGTGTTGACTATAATAAGTTGGCAAAGCCTTGCATACGTGTCAACTTATTTTTTTAGGGGACGTGCCACTTAGTAGGCCCACAAGTGTATGGCAGAGAACTTATAGCCCATTTGCGTTTTGTAAGAATGTACAACCCATTTTGGAATTCAAATGGAATTTACAACAACCCATTTACAGTTTGTTAAAAGTACAGCCCATTTTCTAGCTAGGACAATGATTAATAATTTCAACCAACCGATGAAGACAGAATTCAAAAAAATTCCCACATTTTGATGGGCTCCGAAATATTTTTATCCCGAAATTTGTAGTTAGATTAAATATAAATTTGTATTACATAAAAATCCAACGAAACATTGCGCGCGCAACAATGAAAATTTAAGATTTTCAAAATCCATAAATAATATTTTATAAACTAATTTTGTGTTTGGTGCATTTTTTTATATTTACTGCCTAGTTTTTATAATTACATCCCATTTATTATTTTTAAAGCCCATTTTCCTGTTAAGCCTAATGCATCCCTCCTAGGAAAGATTTGCAGCCCAGCGGGGCGGAGAATAACAAGTTGACCTTGCCTGGGTATTCCTCAAAAAGACGTATAGCTGGGCTACCCATTTTCATCTTGAAAAAATTAGTATCTGGGCTGGATATCTGGCCTGGGCTAGACGGGCCACAGCCCGCCCAGTTAATACCCTGCTCTCCTCTGAACAATAATGAAATCATCGCCAAGAAAAACTCTGTAGTGTTCACGCCTCAAAAACACAAATACTGCTCGAGCTGCTTGGTCCCAGCTGTCGGCCGCACCTTGTGCAATTCTCTCGTTTATATTGACTACATAGGTTGACAATGGTGTGGGACCGTGATGTCACGAAACCAGGAGAAAGCAAAAAAATATAGTTGTACATAATAAGGAGGCACTTGCGTACGTACGGCTATGGCCCTGGGTCCCTAGTGTCATCCAGTCAAAATAAAGTCATCTCCTAAATCCTCATGTTCGTTGACGATGTTAGCAATGCTCGGCGCCACGGCAAGCGCAACAACTCGAAGGACAATGGAGAGGGCCTCGCGGGCCCTACGGATGGTCTGATACAGCGCCCGCTACTCATTCAGGAAGCCAGGATCATCGAACACCTATGAGCACCTTCGAGAAACTGAGACGGCATGAAACGGTAAGGCCGCACTTGGGAGCTCTGGTTTATTTCAAACATGTATTAACATACAAGTGTAATTTACTCGTCATCGAAAACAACGCGTAAAATACAGGTGTAATGAAACCGAGGGCCCAAGGTCTGTAAGTAAAACCGGCGGGTTACGCGTGTAATTTGAGAGACCGGTGTATATTTTATGAGCACTGCTATATGGACGACATTACCAGACGATACATGCACAACGTGCGTATCATGCCATCCATGGGCAAGGCTGAAACAGCAGCTGACGGCTGGATTAGCAATCGTCCGAGTGTCGTTCAGCGTTTTTACCATGTGTCAAGTACTTCCGATATTTTACTAGTCGAAATCGACCAACCAAGCGCCTTCGCCCGAGACCATCTGCTTTAACTTACAAGCGTCAGTTTTACAAGCGGTTTTAGTTGGAAAACGACGATCCAATCATGGCCTAATATCATGAGTTGGTCGGAAGATCATATGGTTTCACGTCTAACCTACCCGACTTGTCGTGTAGGCTATGAATGAAACATCAGATGATGAACTTCTTAAGCATGGAAACAACAGAAGAGGATGATCTTCTTAACAAGCAAATCACTGGCATTAGATCGACATGCAAAACAATACGAAGCATTATTCTTAGGAGGCACGGTGAACAGCTCATGATGCCGCATGCCACAACATTCCAAGCTCAACTTTCCAATCAAACACAAGGCCTGGCATTACATAGACAATATTCAGAACAAACTCTTAACACAGGAATATCTCAGCAGAGTAACTATTTACTTCTAAACTGAATACAGGAATAGGAAAAAACACTCGACACTGCTCACAGCAAGGGCGTCCCACTCAAAAATATCAAATGCATGTCTTTTGTCTAACATCAATGAGCAAATTTTCACAAGGTTTTCCAACTCCAATATATTAAACTAACGTCTTCTTTCTAACATCAATGACTAAACTTTGACAAGCTTTTCCCATTCAAAATATGTAATGCCTATGATCGTGGAGTCCTGTCGTAGCTTTTATACTTGTTTGGGCACTTTTTGCCCAGAGCACTCCACGTATTGTTAAATTGCCAATGGTCTCTGCAGACTAGTCATGTCACCGGTGTCTAATAATACTCTGTAAAGCTTCTCGGTCATTCCTTCTGTAATGTAGTGCAAACAGTGACTGCTTCTTTCTGCAAAGTGGAACGACCAACTAGACCCAGTAATGCAGCAGTTTGCCTTACACATTGGCTCCTTTTGTGCAGTTCAACTAAAATCGAAGTCGGAATAAAACCGAGCTTTAATTTTGATATCCCTGTAAGCAACAATAGGTATAAGGGAAACAATTACTAAGAAATAACGGTTGATGACTTGTACTCCCAGAAGAAAAGCATCTACTGATCTACTTTATCTTAATGGGAAACAAAGCAGGAGAGTAGCAATTCTCCATCAGTGTGATTCATTCATATTGACTGAGACATTATCTTAACAATGCCTTGTTTCAACATGTGTAAAGAACGACAAAGCTTATAAAGGGGGTGATGCTGAATTTGTTGTAACAAAGCAACAAGCATCATGTCTGGGTTGGTCCCATTTTTGTTCACTACTTAATGGGAAAAGACAGCAATACAATAGCTTCAATTCATCATTTATTTAAAACAGTACCAATACAAGTAGCACAGCATCTCAAAATACACTACACGATCATGTGGATGAAGGCAAGTACCAACCTGTCATGACGCACACAAGATCATGCACGAATCTGCCAACACGAATAGGAAACCCAATCTCGTTTTGTGCAGTTGCACTGAAATCAAGCAAAGTGTTTCGTGTAGCGAAGCAAAATGTCACAATAGCAACAAGTTGAATAGATATCCCTGTATAAATAGAGGCAAAAAAGGAATCAATTACTAGCTAATAAAGGAGGGTGAAACATGCGGCCACAAAAATGGTAATCCCGCCAATCCCTAACAAGTATTGCAGTTTTGAAATAAGATTCAGTAGTTAATTCTGAGAGTGGCATCAATTACTGGCTTATAAAGGGGGTGATGCTGAATTTGTTGTAACAAAGCAACAAGCATCATGTCTGGGTTGGTCCCATTTTTGTTCACTACTTAATGGGAAAAGACAGCAATACAATAGCTTCAATTCATCATTTATTTAAAACAGTACCAATACAAGTAGCACAGCATCTCAAAATACACTACACGATCATGTGGATGAAGGCAAGTACCAACCTGTCATGACGCACACAAGATCATGCACGAATCTGCCAACACGAATAGGAAACCCAATCTCGTTTTGTGCAGTTGCACTGAAATCAAGCAAAGTGTTTCGTGTAGCGAAGCAAAATGTCACAATAGCAACAAGTTGAATAGATATCCCTGTATAAATAGAGGCAAAAAAGGAATCAATTACTAGCTAATAAAGGAGGGTGAAACATGCGGCCACAAAAATGGTAATCCCGCCAATCCCTAACAAGTATTGCAGTTTTGAAATAAGATTCAGTAGTTAATTCTGAGAGTGGCATCAATTACTGGCTTATAAAGGGGGTGATGCTGAATTTGTTGTAACAAAGCAACAAGCATCATGTCTGGGTTGGTCCCATTTTTGTTCACTACTTAATGGGAAAAGACAGCAATACAATAGCTTCAATTCATCATTTATTTAAAACAGTACCAATACAAGTAGCACAGCATCTCAAAGCACACTGCACAATCATGTGGATGAAGGTCTGTACTGACCTTTCATGAGACGACCAACATAAAATACGAATCTACCAACACGAGTAGGAAATCCAATCAAGTTTTGTGCAGTTGCACTGAAATCAAGCAAAGTTGCCGGTGTGACATTTAAGTTTTCTATAGCAACAAGTTGAATAGATATTCCTATTTTAAGAGACAAAAAAAGAAAACAATTACTGGCCAATAAAGGAGGATGAAACATGCGGCCACAAAAAGAAGCATCTACCTTATCTTGATGGAAAACAAAGTATAGGACAGTGGCATTTCTAAAACGGTTGCATTGATTCATATTAACAGAGAAATTCTTTTAAAACAGATCAGTAGTTAATTCTGAGATTAATAACAGCAAAATAGCTGCATGGGACATGCCAGCACCATGTGCGTCCACATGTATAAATGGGTGATGCAGAGTATGTAGCCAAGCAGCATATATGCGCTGGTCCCATATTTGTTATCTTTGAATCTTCTTCCTATGTGAGGGCAGCAAATCTAGTCGTGCACAAACTACCCGACCCCCCAGTTTCTTTCCCTTTTCAACAAAGAGATCGGTTCCTTACAGATGTGTGTACTGGGTTACCCCCTTTTTCCCTTTTCGACCTACAAAGCGGCTGGATAGCCAGTCTATACTACTTTCTGCCCCTCCTTTCCTCATTGAACCACGTCCTAGATTCTTGCTCCAGCCCACTGCACCCTTCATTCCTCTTTGAACCAAGACCTACATTCGACTACAGATCGAAAAAGATCCACATGCAACTAGAGCAACGACGGTTTCAAAGAAACTTATACCTTAGGGTCGTCAGGATGTGGCAAGGCATGCGGCGGGAGGCCAGATCTGCCCACACTAAGTACGGCAGCGAGGAAGAAGGGGTCGGTGATCCTCCCGCACAGGCGCTGGGTGAAAGAGAACAGCGCAGCCGACAGTGGGTTGCCTCCCTCGCCGAAGGCGATAGAGTGAATGCTGCACCTCCTCCCCTTCCCAGTGCGACGGGATATGGACGCCTGATAACCCACAAGTATAGGGGATCGCAACAGTTTTCGATAAGTAAGAGTGTCGAACCCAACGAGGAGCTAAAGGTAGAACAAATATTCCCTCAAGTTCTATCGACCACCGATACAACTCTACGCACGCTTGACGTTCGCTTTACCTAGAACAAGTATGAAACTAGAAGTACTTTGTAGGTGTTGTTGGATAGGTTTGCAAGATAATAAAGAGTACGTAAATAAAAAGTAGGGGTTGTTTAGATAAAGAAACAATAAAGTAAATATAGCGAGTGTGGAAAAGTGGTGGTAGGAGTTGCGAAATTGCCCCTTAATCAATTGACTACTTTACTAGACCGATAGCAAGTATTATGTGGGAGAGGCCACTGCTAGCATGTCATCCCTGACTTGGAATTCTATGCACTTATGATTGGAACTATTAGCAAGCATCCGCAACTACTAATGTTCATTAAGGTAAAACCCAACCATAGCATTAAGATATATTGGTCCCCCTTCAATCCCGTAGGCATCAATATCTATGCTAGGTTGAAGCTTCTGTCACTCTTGCCCTCCAATACATAGTCCTATCAACATACAATTAACCCTAGGGTGTGATCCATGCCCACAATCATATGATGGGCACCAAAGGACATCAACATAACCACAAGCAAATTAAATCCATCATAGCAATTCATCAACCACCAATAGGACAACGAAAATCTACTCAGACATCATAGGATGGCAATTCATCTTGTTTTGATATGGAAAGGGTGAGAGAGCGAGACGCGAGAAACTCTACAAAACAAGAGGCTATAATGGAGTAAAAAAATCTCTCCATAGCAGTGGTTTTAAATAGAATACGCGCGTTCCCGGAAAAAAGAAACGAAAACTGGCGGACAATTTTTTAAGGGTCTGTCTAGGACACATCTAGATGTGACATAGTTATGTCACATATAAGTTGATGTCCATTCTGTTTGTGGTCTTTTCCTAGTTTTTTTCTGTTTCTTGTTGCTACATTATATACTTGTGGGAGCTTAGATGTGATATCCTTAAATAACATCTAGATGTGAATTAGACAAACTGATTTTCTAACGTACCAAGAAAGAAAACTCGATCAAAAACACGCCCCCGCTTCCAGGTCGCGAGAGTCGTCGCGCACACACACATAGACATAGACATGTATATCCGTGTTTACGTAAAATTCCATTTCCATCTCCATCTCCAATCATATTTGTCCAACTGGCACATTATTTACGTTGTTAATTATATACGCAGCAATATTAACGTACATCATCTCTTGTTTGTGCACGTCCGGACCGCTGCCACGGTCGGTCCTGACCAACCCGAACCCTCTTCATCACCCGCGCGTGCTTCCCGCCCGAAACGGTCAGTGCCGCATTCATGCCCGGCCAGAGTAGACGCGACCTCTCACTGGCGCCGGCATTGATTGCGGCGCGCCGGCCGAGAGAGCGTCGCACGCGCCGCTTCTAGGTGCACGCGGCTGCTCCACGTTCAAAGGTCACAATAGCCGGCTACAACATGCGCGATCTCTTCCAGTAGTAAGTTCTTGGGAGTCCGTGCTACAGCTAGCTGTCCTCCCCCAACTCGTCAATCTCTTCCAGTAGTGCTAGTACTCCATGGCGCGATCCATCGACAAGCAGGCGGGAAAGTTATGGTATACTACTCGGTTTGCGGTGAGTGGCATGCCGAGCGACCGTGTGGGGTCGAGCCATGGAGGAGGGTGAGACACGAACACGACAGACGTGATTTAAACATTGGTTTTGCTCAATGGCACGATCCAATGACACGAAACGTTGGTTTCTCTCCGTTTCCATTTTTTCTCCGGAAAAACGGAAACTTTTCCACTCCATTTTCATTCCTATTCCAAGGTTGCCCTGTTACAACATTCCATCAAATACAAAGGAAAACTAACACGCATGCTGATGCATCTCAATGATTCACAGATCATAGCCAATATTTACTTCACAACTAAAGAAAAAAGTTGTGAGAGCGTGTACGATAGAAAAACTACTGATGGGGTCACTACGACTTAAACCCTAAACCCTAAACATGATTTAATTTCCTGACCAGGTAGAACCTGTCAAAGGAAAGACGGCTGGCACCCTCGGATCATACGATGCTTTTGTGCAGTTCCACTAAAATCGACCTAAGCATCCCTGATGGCAAAGATATTCAAGAAGTGTGATTAGAATAATAGTACTGGCACTAGTTCATGAGACATAAACTCATCACAAGTAGAAGCCGGTAGAAGTAGAGAAAGATCGACATGGAGATGGAGCTACGGCAGTGGAGCAAGCCGGCTCCAAAAGGAAGATGGACTACCTCGGACGTTGGGCTGTAGCTAGAAGGGCGGTTGGGACGCGGCATCGGCCCATACCGCGGTGACCCCCGATTGGGACGCACCGACTGTGGGTTTTCTCCCTCGCCGATGTCGACCGCGTCTACACAGAACATTGTTCCCTTCCCCCAGCTGCGGGATCAGGCCCGTCGTTCTATGCTTGTGAAGAGAGCAACCTAAGCAAGCAGGCTTGTAGCTTAGGCTCCTGCTAGTGTATATATAGTGGTTTTCTTTTTCTCTCCATATCAACCATTTTATATTGCATACGTGTCATTCAAGAGTGAAATGATGGTTGCTTCTTCCGACTAACTTACTGTGTGATTTTACTGCTCCTTAGTGGCCTCTACACATACTCCCCCTACGTGTATGCAACAGTCACATGTACACATGGACGCAAAAATGCGCGCGACGCCCTAATGAATGCATGTCAGAGCACACGACGGAACACACACGGTCATGCTCAAGTGCTCAACCTACACGTGCATGCACACACATACTCAGTAAGGGTGAGCTAGTGACCGTATGAACACCGGAAAATATATATATTGAGCGCAATGAGCGTATTATGAAGTCCATTGACCGTATTTTTACAAATATACAGTGACAAACAGTGTATTTATCTCGTTTGAAATTAAGCCATATTAACCGGAGAGGAAGCAGCATGGACTAGCATTACTTTGTTGTGTCCCGTCAACTTGCCGAACGAGGAGAAGGTTGCAGGGCGGGAGAAGCTTGCGCGCGGTGGCTCGCAGGACAAGGAGAAACTTTTGACTAATGCAAGCTCTCCCTCGCTCAGGCGGTGGACGTGCAACAGTTAATTTGGTGTCAAATTGCCAGAAGCATACACTATACTACTAGTGCTATTATTGTTCGACTTCCCGAACAGCCAAGCGCAAAGTTTACTAGTACTACTACTATAGTCCATAAAGGTACGTACTATACTAGTATTAGGAACCGGATGGAGGAGTGCCTGCACTCTTATTATAATTTTAAAATGTGATAAAGCAATCTTCAACACATTTGGTTCTCTTCGAGGGTTCTCGCATGTGATAATGGAAGTTGATTGCATGGAACACTCGCCACAATTCTCGCTTAATTCTGACTCATATCCTGTTACAAATAGTAGCGCTCAGTAATATTTCCTATTTTTTTGTTATTCGGCATGTAAACAGGTCAGCAAACCTTGCGGCGCATCTTCGTGCGAACCGTGCTTGCTGCACTTTGAATGTGGCCGAGAGCTGGCTTGATGAAACACCTCGCTTCCTACTTCTTTTTTTGCAGGGTACCTCGCTTCCTAGTGACCAGTGTCTTGGCTGATCGTCCTAAGAATGCTTATATATGAATAAAGCTCTCTCATTTACCCGCAAAAAAGATTAAGCCATATTAACCGGAAAGGAGGGAGTATGGACTAGCACTACTTTTTGGTGTGTCCTGTCAACTCGCAGAACGAGGAGAAGCTTGCAAGACAAGGTGAAGCTCGCTTACGCCTTTTGACTAATGCAACCTACCCTCGGTGGACATGCATCAGTCCATTCGGTGTCAGATTGTCAGAGGCATACACTGTAGTACCCAACATGCGGAGTACCATCATTGTTCGACTTCACGAAGGGGCGAAGAGCCAAGCGCAGTAGTACACATACTTGGTTTTGCACCTTCATACTACTCCACCCTCCATCACAGTTTACAAGGCGCGCTTCATTATGATGCATTTCTCCCAATGCATTTCCACCACCAGAGAGACTTTAGACGCGTTTGGTATAATGCTCAATTAATTAGGGCGTGGTAACCGCAATCAAGTCCACAATTTTCTCTCCATGTACTGTACTACTACAGAGTGCATGCATGTGTGTAGCCGGGGTGGAAGCACTGCATGCATGTGTGTACGCATTATTCCCTCTAGTAATAGACGTCGTGCTATAACTACCAATGCTATTTTTCAGGTCGATCGCTAGTCGCCTTGGTCCCACAGATTTTTTTTCTTTTTTCTGAAGCGCGCTGTATAAGCAGTGACGGATGGAGTAGTATGAGCGGATTCAAAGAAGAGCGTATTGATGGTTGCTTCTTCGGAGCAACTTACAGTGGGGAAGGTGGGGCTTATGATTTAACTGCTCATTACTCACTATTAATGCGGTGCAACGACCGGGCTGAGTCTCCCATGCGGTTGTGCACTACCCCCTCGGTTCTTAAATATACTCCGGAGTATTTGTCTTTCTAGAGATTTCAACGAGTGACTACTCTCTCTCTCTCAAATATTTGTCTTTTTAGAGATTTCAAATGGACTGGCACATACAGATGTATATAGACATATTTTAGAGTGTAGATTCACTCATTTTGCTCCGTATGTAGTCACTTGTTGAAATCTCTGTAAAGACGAATAGAATATTTAGGAACGGAGGGAGTACACATACGAAGCAAAATGAGTGAATCTACACTCTAAAATATGCCCGTTTGAAATTTGTAAAAAGACAAATATTTAGGAACGAAGGAGTATAATTTTGTGCATGACATGGACCCGGATGATGAAGAGGCTTCTGGCAATGCTATCAAGCTTCCATCATTTGTTTACATAATTGACGTACTATAAAAATAATTTTCCAGCGACATGAAATTGTACAATGGTGTGAGCTTTCAGCTTTTGTTTCGCGTGTCTTGCCATCGATGCTCTTTCGAAAACAATAAAAAACTAACTTCCTTGCTAATGCATGTCAATTATTAGAAGATAAGAGCTAATAATTACATCACAACTGAAGACAAAGTTGTGAGAAGGTGTTAAATTAAAATTGATCCATGCTTTCATTGGCAGCAACGTCCCCCCAGCTCTGTCTAAATCAACAAGGCATGTTGGGAAAAAAAGTGTTGGGGAACGTAGTAATTTCAAAAAAAATTCCTACGCACACGCAAGATCATGTGATGCATAGCAACGAGGGGAGAGTGTGATCTACGTACCTTGTAGATCGACAACGGAAGCATTTGGTTGATGTAGTCGTACGTCTCCACGGCCGACCGATCAAGCACCGAAAATACGGCACCTCCGAGTTCTAGCACACGTTCAGTTCGATGACGATCCCCGGACTCCGATCCAGCAAAGTTTCGGGGAAGAGTTCCGTCAGCACGACGGCGTGGTGACGATCTTGATGTACTACTGCAGCAGGGCTTCGCCTAAACTCCGCTACAATATTATCGAGGACTATGGTGGAAGGGGGCACCGCACACGGCTGAGAGTACGATCACGTGAATCAACTTGTGCCTATGGGGTGCCCCTTGCCTCGGTATATAAAGGATGGAGGAGGAGGAGGCCGGCCAAGGCAATTGGTGCGGCCAGGATGTGGAGTCCTACTAGGACTCCAAGTCCTAGTAGGAGTCCACCAAGAGGGGAGGAAGGGAGAAGGAAGTGGAGGAGAAGGAGAGGTGGCCGGCCCCCTTTTCCCTAGTCCAATTGGGACCAGAGGGGAGGGGGGGCGCAGCAGCCCCTTGGCCCTTTCTCCTCTTCCCACTAAAGCCCATCAAGGCCCATTGCTTCTCCCGTAACTACCCGGTACTCCGAAAAATACCCGAATCACTCGGAACATTTCCGATGTCCGAATATAGTCGTCCAATATATCAATATTTACGTCTCGACCATTTCGAGACTCCTCGTCATGTCCCCGATCTCATCCGGGACTCCGAACTCCTTCGGTACATCAAAATGTATAAACTCATAATATAACTGTCATCATAACCTTAAGCGTGCGGACCCTACGGGTTCGAGAACAATGTAGACATGACCGAGACATGTCTCCGGTCAATAACCAATAGCGGAACCTGGATGCTCATATTGGCTCCTACATATTCTACGAAGATCTTTATCGGTCAGACCGCATAACAACATACGTTGTTCCCTTTGTCATCGGTATGTTACTTGCCCGAGATTCGATCGTCGGTATTCCAAATACCTAGTTCAATCTCGTTACCGGCAAGTCTCTTTACTCGTTCTGTAATACATCATCTCACAACTAACTCATTGGTTGCAGTGCTTGCAAGGCTTAAGTGATGTGCATTACCGAGAGGGCCCAGAGATACCTCTCCGACAATCGGAGTGAAAAATCCTAATCTCGAAATACGCCAACCCAACATGTACCTTTGGAGACACCTGTAGAGCTCCTTTATAATCACCCAGTTACGTTGTGACGTTTGGTAGCACACAAAGTGTTCCTCTGGTAAACGGGAGTTGCATAATCTCATAGTCATAGGAACATGTATAAGTCATGAAGAAAGCAATAGCAACATACTAAACGATCGGGTGCGAAGCTAATGAAATGGGTCATATCAATCAGATCATTCACCAAATGATGTGATCCCGTTAATCAAATAACAACTCTTTGTCAATGGTTAGGAAACATAACCATCTTTGATTAACGAGCTAGTCAAGTAGAGGCATACTAGTGACACTCTGTTTGTCTATGTATTCACACATGTATTATGTTTCCGGTTAATACAATTCTAGCATGAATAATAAACATTTATCATGATATAAGGAAATAAATAATAACTTTATTATTGCCTCTAGGGCATATTTCCTTCAAAAAGTAGCTGTCTGGAGCATGCAACATTCCGATCATTTTGTGCAGTTCCACTAAAATAGAGCTGAGCATCCCTGTTCCAAATATATGAAGTGTGATTACGATAATAGAGGACTGCTGATGAAACAATAAACACACAAATAGAAGCCGGTCACCTTTGCAGTCTCTCTTAAGACTAACTAGTTGGAGAAGATTAGGCTCGGAGTTGGATGAGCAGGATAGAGAAAAACCAATCTCCCTTTGTGCAGTCGCACTGAAATGTAGAGACATTGCCCGTGTGACATTTTAGTACAACTGCACAAAACACTCTTAAGAAAAAAGTGATTTGTGCAGTTCACCAAAAGGTCGCAATAGCAACGACGTGAAATGGATAGCCTTGTTTGCAAAAAAGAGGTAGAAAGAAAACAATTACTGGCCAATAACAGTTGATGACACATGCGACGACAAAAAAGAAGCATATTCCTTGTCCTAAGGGAATATAACAACACGGTTGTGTTTGTCTAAAACGGTGTGAGGACGAGAATGCAATATGGAAAGTACACCGGACGAGCGACGTTTTGGGCAAAGAACTATGGAAGATCCACATGCAGCAACCTGGGAAAACGGGCAGTGGAGCAAGGCCGGAGGGGATACCTAGAGGTCGTCGGGATGTAAGTAGGTGAGCGGCGGCGGGCGGAATCTGCGAGCAGGTGGCGTAGGCCCTGCCGCGCCGGAGCTTGGTCAGATAGAACGGCGTGTACCGCAGATCGGGACGTGCTGCCTCGGCGCCGTTGAACGGAGAAACGATGCACTTCCTCCCTTTCCCCCGGCTGACGGGATGCGGCCGGATCAGTGACCAACGGTGAGAGAGAGAGAGAGGCCACCGCACTCCCTTTCCCCCGGCGGACGGGATGCGGCTGGATCAGTGACCAATGGTGAGAGAGAGAGAGAGAGGCCACCGCACTCCCTTTCCCCCAGAGGACGGGATGCGGCCAGATCAGTGACCAACGATGGGAGAGAGAGGCCACCGGAGCCTTGTGTGAGATACTCTGAAGAGCGGACTGCCTTTTCCTCCATAAAAATCGTTTTATATTCTGTGTACGTGCCATTGAGCGCTATAACTTTATTTAAAAATAATGCGGCAATGCGTCAAGTTGAACTTTGTTTCGTGCATGCGTGGTACACGACCTCCCTAGGTAAACAACCGCTACAGGCGTTCAAATTAGCACGTGGGCTGCCATTTCGTAAAGAAATGAGCTCCACCGTGTACCCGCGCGGGTGTGGCTGGGCATGAAGCGTGAGTATGTGCACGGTGCACCTATTCTCTTCTTGTATACGTACACCACCTGCGTGGGGTTGTGTGAGAGAGATACAAACCTAGAGAGATATAGTGTGCGGGTTCTTGAGAGTTTTTTTGGGGGGGTCAATCAAAAAATTTAACATATGCAATGTGTGTGAAATAGAGTCCTGGATATAACATATATATATAGAGGGGGCGATCCACGAGAAGAGAGTGGAGGTATCATCGGCTTGAGGTGTCCATAGAATCGAAGAGAGGGATGATGTGTGTGTGTGCGCGTGCGATCGATAAAGAGTGCCATCGAATTTGTGTGTGCCCATGTCAAAGATATAGAGTGATCGGCCTACTGGAACGTGAGATGGGACATGTGCAGTTTGTCTCTGTGGCATGGATACCTACCTGCAGCGCTCGACTATCGGTGTGTGGTGGGGGAAGAGGGAGGCCCAATTAACTATAGAGGTACAATGGCTGGTATATGTGTGGAGGAGGAGAGAGGCCTACCTCATGTATTAAGGAGATCGGTCTGCCTCATGTATAGCCATCTCCTCTCTTGTTGTCTGTGCACGTGCCTGTGAGAGACGAGTCGGGAGGCATGCAAGAATGATGAGGGGGGACGATGTGGTTGTGGTAAGCAGACGTAACTACATAGGAAGATCAATCGCCCTTTGTAAGAGAAAGGAGAGACATCGATCGATGAGGGGGTAGTTAAAGTCGATCTAGGTATATGTTGGGAGATCGATCGGTATACATGCATGTGTGTGTTAGAAGCAAATGAGGCACGAGGAGAAGGATAGAGAGAGAGGGATGCATGTAGGAGGTGGTACGAGAGGCATACTATATCGAGGGGGAGGAGTGTGCGAGTACGAGAACGATGAAAAGAGTGGTGGGAGTGAGGCATGGACGGTGACAAGAGAAGAGGGGAAGCTTGTGTTTGTGTTTGTGCTCGATCGATGTGTGACGTAAAGAAGGAGCTGGGGGCCTACACACACCGTGGGTGAACGACCTAAAGTGAAAAGACGAATTTGCACGATGGAGCTAGAGAATGCTGAGGGAGGGTGAGAGGGATGCGGGCGTGTGCATGCACAAGAGAAAGTTAGCGCTAGCTACAAAGATAATAGGGTTGTGTGGGTGTAAAAGACGAATAGAGATCATATATACTTCATTATAAAAAGTGAATTCGGATATTTGAAGAATTTATCATAGTGTTTCAAACCTACGGATCTGTGAATATATATAACGGTGATACATATGGTGTGGTTATGAACATGGTATACTACATTTAATATGTTTTATCTCTACTCTTATAAAAAAATGGAGTTGTTGATGATGGTGTGCCTGCCATCCTGCATTATAGGTCGTCTGATTTATATCTAACGGATAGCAAGGAAACTATGATGGTTGAAGTTGGCAACAATCATGATTGTAGATTCTTATTGAAATAGAGAAACGAATTCAAATTTAGTTCGAATTGGAGCGGTACTATAGACATTTGGAATGCACTAAAATATTGGTATGAGTAGGTTACATGCATTATACAGCAAGCGAAAAAAATTAATCGGACATAACATGGATTCATACTCCCTCCTTCCATCTATATAGGGCGTAATGAGATTTTTAAAACCGCCTTTGACTATGGACAAGATTAATAGTACATGACATGCACAATGTGAAAATTATATCATTGAAAGAACCTTTCACAGACGAATTTGACGGTGTGCTTTGTGTAAGTTGCATGTCATATATCATTGCTCTAATATTTGGTCAAAGTTAGCATCGAAAAACGCATTAGGCCCTATATAGATGGAAGGAGGGAGTAGCTTTGAATAGCATTTGTATAGTACAATGGGGTAAGACTCTCTCTTTGTGTGGTGTGAATAGTTTTATTTTTTCGTTTTCTTTTGGGTTGAGCGAAGTGCGAATTGATTTGGTACGTACAAGTACAATATTACTACACGTTAGGCTTGTCCCTAAAATTCAACCCGCGTCTTGTTGTATCCCGAAAATTCAGATATCGGGCTCCCAAAACTGGCACCTTCACAACCCGCGCCTTGCTATCCCAAAATTACAACGCGCGCAAAAACTCCCTCCAGCTGCCAAATCCCGACACACGAAATCCCCCTTCTAACCCTGAGCCGAAAGGGCCGCTAGTTCAAATCGGTGGGGGGCACTTTTGTAACACACCCTACATTTTGGACAAGCGCGTTCCTAAGTCATGCTTCACCCCCTCCCATCGCCCCCTTTTTGCCATTCGAAATCCCAGGCCGCCATAACCTCTCCGCTCCAGCCGCGAAACCCCACCCTCCTTCGTCCGCCACATCACCGCTGCCCAGCCGGAGCCTGTTCCCCGATGACGTCGTCCAGCGCAACAGCTTGACATCCCTCATCCACCTCCCCGGATGAGGATCCGTCGTCCATCTCGCCGTCCCGCCGGTTTAGTCGCCCCGTCCTCCACCTCCAAGGAGCTGCTCCGATGATTGCCTCGTCTATCGCGGCTGCTCCATCCCCACAGCGCCACCTTAACCTGCTCCACCGGAACCGCAACATCCTCACTGACTCCTTGGACGAAGACGAGGCCTACTCGGCGCCACCAAAGAGGTTGTACACTCATCGCATCGCACCTTCTCCTTAACTCGACCTCCCAGCACCGACGGTGCTCCATCCCGCACCCCCATGGAGCGGCTACCTTGAAGCCGGCGCCGCGGGCGACATCTCCACGGCGGCTCTCCCCCAGTGCGAGGCCCCTTCGGCGGCGGCGTCCATACCAGCCAGATCTGCTGCCGCTGCTCCAGCTCTCGCTCGATCGCTCGCTCGCCCTGCTGCTGCTACTGCTCTCCCCCTCGCTTGTGCTGCTGCTCTGCTCCGATTAAGCCACACTTCAGTCGACTTAATCGACTTTTGGGTCAGTCGATTTTCAGGGGTTGGGGGCTTGCCGGAGTTAAGGAAGAACCACCCGCAGCAGGGACGGGGGCTCGCCGGAGAGGTACTCCACTATCTATCTTAGGGTTCAGGGTGGGGGCGGGGGCCTAGAGGGCTGGCCGGGGCGGCGGTGGCAAGTTGTTTCGGGGCGGCGAGGCGGCGCTGGGGCTAACGGTTCGGCCGGTGGTGGCTAGCGGCTCAGGGGGGGTGCAGGTTGAAGATGAACCGCAGGCCCTCCCTAAACTACATGTCAAGTGCCTCTCTGCTACCATTGCGTTCAGTTTCTACAGTAGCATTCAGATTCCACAGTAAATTTCAGTTTTGATAGTTAAGTTCAGAGTCAACAGTTTTTACCTCATATGTTGTAGTCAGGTGGTTTTTGGTGATGTTAATTTTACATCCATTTTACATCATCTATTGGAGATGCTATTAGAATCCCACTTGAGATTGACGATGTCTGTCTTGTGTGCTGCTTCAGCCTTGACATCTTACGGCTCACCGGAGCTGCTCCAACGACAGAACGATCCGTCACAACAGAGCAGTGCCCTGGACGCCGTCTACAGATTCCTCAGATCTTCCTCCACACCTCCGACAGCCACCTCTGTCTCAACTGCTTCAGCGACCAACCCAATGATGTTGAGGTTGACACGGCTACGGCAAAGAGGTTGTACACTTGTTGCATCACTTATTACTATACATTCATGTCGATCCATTAGGGCTATTTTGGTTCAACAGAAAAACATTGATCCACTGGTTATTACCATCACTCTAAATTTCTGCATGCTCTCCTTACATAATCTCACCATATATTTTTCGTATGCATGTCAGATATTGTACACAGTCATGATGAACATGTAGAGAAAAAGAGAAGAGTTTTGCGCGGCAATGCAATGTCATGCATACATCGCTCCATGGTGGGTTCAATGGCAAACCCTCCCCACCCCTCTCCAGATTATAATCCAGAGGAAGATATCTGTTCTAACGCGGATTCGGACGCCGCTGACAACTCCTATTTACCCCCCAAGGTGTTTGCTCTACCTTGGCATGATGATGTTAGTCATATCATGCATATGTTGCCTTGCAGTGCCTACTTTTAACATCATATATGTCATCTGCTTAGTTTAGACATGTTCTGTAATGCCACCTATTTAGTTTCTATATCATATATGGGAATTATGCAGTCTCATGTCTTTTAGCCAGCCATAATATATGTGAAATGTGCAATGCCATCATGTTTAACCAGGCATCATATATTTGAATGATATCTTGCCCATCCTTTTCTTCATTACGTTTCCATTTGTCGACAATGTTTGTACATTAAACTACTCTTCCTGTGAATCAGCCATTTGGGTGGGAGATGGAAAAATCTGGAGTGAAAACAAGGCCTTCAGAGCAGACAGTGCTACCTGTCAAAGTAGATCTCTTGTTGGGTCCCTATAGCTCCTCAGAGATGGATTCAGAGACAGATGAGCAGTCCTATTCCCCCATTGAGGTGTATGCTCTAACTTGGCACGGTTATACTGCTCATATCATGCATACGGTGTCTTGCATTGCATAGTTTAGACATCATATACACAATATTCAACACCATGTTCTTAGTTCAGACATCATATCGAATGCCCTCTGTTTAGCATATAAATCACATATGTGAATTAAATGATGCGATCCTGATTACTTAGATAACATGTAGGTGAATTATGTCATGCAATCCTGTTTAGTTATTCATCATATCTTTGAATTATGTTATGCTATGCTATCCAGTTTAGATAGACATCATATATGTGAAATTATGTCATGCTATCCGTTTTAGTTAAACAATATACATGTCAACTATTTCATGCCCTCTTTTTTCCACACTATCTATTGCATCTGTCTCTCATACAATGTCTGTACATTTAACTATGTTTCCTGTTTATCAGCCATTTGAATTGGAGCGGGTGATGCCAGTATCTAGCGGACTAAAAACACGGTCTTCAAATAAAACAGTGCTACCTCTTGGTGGAGATAGCACCCCAGTTGTACATGCACAAGAACCAGCCCTACCACACATAACCCAAACTCTCGCAGATTGTACCCCTACTACGATGGACAGAGAACTAGCTTCACCCAATCTAACCCCAACCCCAGCCGATAGTAACCCAGTTCTTGTTGACACAACACCATCTCCACCACAGAGCTCCCAAACAAGAGCAGTTAGTAAGGCAGCTCCAGTGCCCATAGGGCCAGTACTATCACAGCGAACCCCAACTCCACCAGTTAGTATGCCTATTCCTGTGGAGGAAGCACAAGGAGCTAGTCGTAGTTTAGCATCTATCGCATTTGATGTTGTTAAATCGTATGTGCGTATCTTCCCATCTTGGAAATATTATACTGAAGATGAAGGAAAACGCCAGTTGCAGGTGTTTGTCCAGGAGTTATGTGTAAGTAATGTTATTCATGGCAATTACTTTGCTTCGTCCCATACATCCTACCTCCATGATGGTTATAATACAGCAAATTTTTCCATTTTTCTCTATAGAGAAGGACCGATTTGGAAACTCAGGATGAGGTAACCTGTGCTAATACCTCTGCTATCTTCAAGAATGCTTGGTAGCAGTATCGAAATTACCTAAAGAAAACGTACTTCACCGACAAAGAAACTCATCAAATTCCCTTACGTTCTCCTGAGACACATTTACTGGACGATGACTGGGAACGCCTTGTTCTGTACTGGTCCCGAACCAAGAATGTGGTAAGGTCTATGAGCTCATTTTCTATTTTTAAGTATTATATTCTTGCGTCTTACTGCACTCTGTTCATGTAGAACAAGTGCCTAAACCTGAAGAACAACTGTTCTAATTTAAGATTCCATTGCTACCATAGGACATAGATATATGTTTGTTTGATGCTTTTATTATGTACTAGTACTTGGCAATAGAAGACTTGGTAGTTTAATCCTGTCCACCTTACTAATGAACTGGTTCACCAAAATGAGTTTCATATACTAGTACATGCTAAACTTGTTATGTGTCTGCTTGTTTCTTCTTTTAGAATGCTGACAGAATATTGGGGAAGAGTGCCTTATTAAGCAACGGTAAAGGAAGTAATGCAGATAAGGTTCAGGATAGTGACACATCCTGTCTTGGTTTAGTGTTGGAGTTACTGGCCACTACAGCTTGCACAAGCTATTCAAACTCACTGTCTGAATCAGTTTGGTTTCTTGAGTCTCAACTACAAGCTGAAAGACATCAATCAGATGTGCTGCGACAAGAAGCGGAAGGACTGCGGAAGTCCCTGGAGCATTCAGATGCATACTTTCTGGTGCAACAGCAAGTGTTGGAGGATTTTAGCGCCAAACAGGACAAAGCTAATCAGCTTGCTAAGCTTATTGCCAGCATGGTGGATACCCAGGATAATGTTTCTTGAGCTCTTATGAAGTTGTTTCAGTTATTCTCTTGTTTTGCTGCCGCGTTTATTTGCACTGGTGGCCAATTTTGAAGGCCAGTGTATATGATATGTTGCTTTGTTCCCTATATTTGCACTGGTGGCGAACTTTGATGCCCAGTGGATGTAATATGTGTAATAGCCGTGATAGCCTAGCGTTAGTTGCTTGCTTATTTATTTCCTTGTTGTCTTGTTTATTTGTTTGCTTGTAGTCATTGCAGTTCTTTTTCCGTGGTTAACTAGTGGCTACAATAACCTATTTTTTAAAACTAGGCCACAATAACCATGGGCTAATATTTACTGTAGTGACACTGGGCCTCCTACAGGCCGTAGAAACAGTGGGCCTTCTACGGGCCGTAGAAACAGTGGGCCTTCTAAGGGTCGTAGAAACAATGGGCCTTCTACGGGCCGTATCATCAATGGGCCTTATACGGGCCGTATGATCGATTGGCCAAACATGGGCCAATAACAGGCCGCATTATGGTCGTAAACGGGCTAGAGTTGGAATCGTCCGTTCATGGGCCGACCGTAACGGGCCATCGTTAATAGGCCGTATTTGATGAAGCTATGAAAACGGCCCAACGTATTAACGGACCACAAACGGGCCGACTGTAACCACGGGCTGAATTTGGCCCACAAGCAGAAAATGACAGTAACGGGCCGTAAGTAAATGAATGCTGGAAATGAGCCCAAGAATAAATCGGCTCTGAGAAGGCCGAAAGATAACATGGGCTGGAAACGGCCCAACGGAATAACGGGCCATTAATGGGTATAAAGTGATACATTGTTCATTACGGGCCAGTTTCACCACGGACCGTTAATGGGTGTAAAGTGATACACTGTTCATTACGGGCCAGTTTCACCACGGGCCGTTAATAGGCCAAGAGTTACATAGGGCCTCATATGGGCCGAAAGACGCCATGGGCCATACATGGGCCAGAAGTGAAAACGGGCTGGAATCATATTGGATGGCCCAGATGACGCTACTGGGCCTAATTCGGATAGGGCGTAACGGGCCTTGGGTTAGCGGGCTGTAAATGGGCTATATGCGAACAGGCCGTTAACAGGCTTTCCATGGGCCGGCCCGCCACCTTTTGACCAAGTCAAACGGGCCGGCCTTTTCACAGGAATGGGCCTCTATTGGGCCGTGCCACGTGTCGACGTATCATAGGCGCCTTCCGTCCAACGAGTGGTTGACATTTGTCCCAACGATGAGCCGATACGTGTTTCCTCCAGCCAATGATGATTTTACACGTGGAAAATCCCCATTGGTCGGGGCTGTTAACGGGTTATCAGATCCAAAACCCGACCCGATAGCTTAACGGCGTTACATTACGATGGATGCCACGTGTCGGTCACCCTTGATGAAAGCACTTCTGTGACGCGCGATTTATTGTCATGGAAGTGGACACTTCCGTGATGATAATTTTGGTAATGTCATGGAACACTTCTACGACAGCACAGGTATGACTATCTTGATTCTGTCATAAATTTGTCATGGATGTACATGCATGACAAAAAAGCGACCTACTGTGACAAACACGTATCATCACGGAAGTGTATTTTTTTGTAGTGCTAAGAAGGAAACCTATGAGCTGTCTGCCTTTCTGGACATCCTTCGTCGTGTCTTCCGAGAGACTCTCTTCCCTCGCATCGGGAATCTGGATATGGTCCACTCCTATCTCGTGGACATGCTTCTATTCTGCCATCATGAGAAGGAAGCAAACACTGGAGAGTGCCTAGACATTTCTCATGTTATGTGGTCTGAATTTCTCTCTGCCGTTTCTAAGCGCAAGTGCCCAATCTATGGTCCATTCATCATGCGGCTCATTGAGAAGGCCTGGGCACATGTCTATCCCAAGGAGATGTTGGAAACTGGAGAATTGGTTTCTCATGAGATCAAGCATATGAGGAAGAAGGACAATTGGGGCACCCCAACGCCTAAACCAGGGGGTCCATCTATTGTTGCTGACATGGAGACCGAGGGTGGGGCTGCGGCCGATGATCACAATGAGGACTTTGGGCCTTCTACTGCAGAACCCTCTTGGGCAAAGAAGCTTAAATGCAAGATGAAGAAGCTCTTCTACATGGAGTCTCATGGTCAGTACATGACTCATGTGGCTGAGAAGCAGGCCAGGGGGCGTCACAAGAAGCTCATGCGTCAGCTGGGTGCGACCGTTGCCAGCGGTTCTGAGGGCCAGATCACTGAAGAGGAGGAATGGATTCAGCAGCACTGTCCGTGGACCGATTCAGACACCGAGCAGTTTCCGACTGAGGATGGCAGTGCGGATGACCCTGCTAGGATGTGATGAGGTTTCTATCACCTGGGGACGTAGCTTCGCTATTTGCCCTTTTGGTGTCTCGCTGCCAAAGGGGGGGGAGAGTTTAGGGATTTGTGTTGTTGCCGTGTTGCGAGTGTGTCTTTGTGGTTTGTGGTGTCTTGTGTTTTCTCGTCGTTTTGCTTGGTTTGGTTTGGTACCAGTGAGTCCTAAGTTCTAGACATATGGTGTGAGACATATGCTACCCTATCTTTACCTTATTATCTATGTCTATTCAGTACTGTAGTATCTTATGAGTTGCATGCTTATCCTGTTTTATTCCCTGCTCTCATGTATCCCGTGCTTAGAACTTTTGGACTATAAAATATAGGGGGAGTGTTGATCCGAATGTGTGTGCCTTGCATTCCAAAGGCCCTACTAACTAGGTGCACACATTCAGGGGGGAGCCCGTCTATATTTTGTAGTTCTAAGTATCCTTACTTTTATGTTTTTTCCCTGTGCAAATCCCTGGTTATCATCAATCCACCAAAAAGGGGGAGACTGTTAAGGCATATCTCTCTCGATATAGTTTTGGTGATTGATGACAACATATTTGCGGACTAACCTTGTGCTTTGAGCATTTCAGAGATTCATCCTTTGGCTCGAGACGATTTCTTTCCCCTCGGAGTGTTTTTCAAGACGGTGTAGCTCTTTTGTTTCTTGTTGGTGGATTAGTTTCGTAGGAGTCACCGTACTATCAAGAGGGGCTCCCCTTTGGTATGGCTAGGGTGGAATCATCACATACACTTTCGTTTCACACCCTCTGGGCCTTCCCGCGTCGTTGGAGGTCTTATTCCCTGCTGTTTGGGTAGTCTTTAGCCCCAGCGGTAGTACCGCGGTGCCCAAAGGTAGTACCGCTTGTGTGTCCTCGGCGGCAGTACCGCTGCGGTACCGGGCCACTACCGCCTCGACTCGAGGGGGCACTTCTCGTGTAGGGTTGAGCGGCACTTGCAGCGGTAGTAGGTGCAGTAGTACCGCTCAAGAGCGGTAGTACCGCCCTGCAACCGCGATAGTACCGCGCTGGGCCAGTCCCTCCTCTATCTTCAAGCCCTCTCTAGCTAGGCGGTAGTACCGTAAGGGGGATCGGTAGTACCGCTGCCCACTGCGGTAGTACCGCCCTCTGCGGGGCTATTTAGTGGGGTAACGGTTGGATTGTTCCCCCTACTATAAAAGGGGGTTCCCTTCTTCGTTGACCTACCTCTTCCCCCAAAAAGCTCCATTATTGCTCCAAGCTCCATTTTTGCCCGATCTCTCTCTCTCTAGCCAACCAAACTTGTTGATTTGCTCGGGAGTAGTTGAGAAGGCCCCGATCTACACTTCCACCAAGAGATATTTGATTCCCCCACTAATCCCTAGCGGATCTTGTTACTCTTGGGTGTTTGAGCACCCTAGACGGTTGAGGTCACCACGGAGCCATAGTCCATTGTGGTGAAGCTTCATGGTGTTGTTGGAAGCCTCCGATTGAGTTGTGGAGTTCGCCCCAACCTTGTTTGTAAAGGTCCGGTCGCCGCCTCCAAGGGCACCAATAGTGGAATCACGGCATCTGGCATTGTGTGAGGGCGTGAGGAGAATACGGTGACCCTAGTGGCTTCTTGGGGAGCATTGTGCCTCCACACCGCTCTAACGGAGATGTACTTCCCCTCAAAAGGAAGGAACTTCGATAACACATCCTCATCTTCACCGGGACCACTCTTGGTTATCTCTTACCTTTACTTGTGCAAGCTTATTAGTGTTACTTCTCTTGCTTGCATGTATGTTCGTTGTTGTTGCATCATATAGGTTGCTCACCTAGTTGCACATCTAGACAACCTACTTTGATGCAAAGTTTAATTTGGTAAAGAAAAGTTAAAAAATTGTTAGTTGCCTATTCACCCCCTCTAGTCAACCATATCGATCCTTTCAGTGGTGTTATCCGAGCTTGAGGCCGATAGGGGGGGGGGGTCAAGGCCGATCCGTAGATCGGATCAAGAGAAAGCTCCAGAGCAGGCACTAGGGGGCCCATAGGGGTACCGGGCGAGGCCGCGAATCCGGCAAAGACCAGATCGCCTCAGGCGTCCGTGATGTACTCCAAGCTACCGAATCTAATCCGCTGCTCGGGTGCGAAATTGTTGATTTGGTCTAGATGACCAGTTGGGTTAGCGTGCAACATGATGCTGCCAAACGCGAAAAGTTGCCCGTTGACAAAGAGGTCCCCGGAACTGACGCCATCTCCAATGATCAGGCGGGCCATCGATCCTTCGGTGACCCAACAATGGAACTCTCAAAGGAAACACCAATGTCATTGTCAAAAACGGCGAATCTCGGGTAGGGGGTCCCGAGCTGTGGATCTAGGATCAACGGGGAACAAGGGACGAAGAACACAGTGTTTACCCAAGTTCAGGCCCTCTCGAAGAGGTAAAACCCTACATCCTGCTTGATTGTATTTCATGTGTATGATATGGTTACAGAGTCGGTCTACCTCGAGATCAGGCGAGCTAAACCCTAGGTTGATGGGGTGATGGATGTTGCTCTAGCCATAAAGACTAAAACCCTTCGGTTTATATAGGCACCGATAGGGTTAGGGTTACATGGGATCAATTACAATGAAGGAAAGATCATGCTAAATCTTGAGTTGAAGGGCACTCCACGACTCCGAAGATCTTTTATCCATCCATGGATCCATACTCTAGCTGGGCTTCATAGCAGCCCCCTCAGTCCGGCCCATAAGCAATGGGCCAGCAACCCAATGACCCCTTAATCCATGACTCCCTCAGCGGCCTCGTGTGTTGCCACTCAATTGGACATGTATTCACCAATCGGCAGCCCCCGCGCGTCGCCACTTGGTTGGACACGTCTTCACCACTCAACCGCCACACGCATCGCCACTTGGTTGGACACGTCTTCAGCACTCGTCTGCCCCGCGCGTCCCCACCTGGTTGGACACGTCTTCACCACTCGGCCGCCCCGCTCGTCGCCAAGGATAGGTTTGCAAGATAATAAAGAACGTGAAAAATAAAAGTTAGGTGTTGTTTTAATAAAAGTTCAATTAAGTTAGTATAGCGAGTGTGAAAAAGTGGTGGTAGGATTTGCAGAATTGTCCCTAAGCAATTGGCTAAGTTACTAGACCGATAGAAAGTTTTTATGTGTGAGAGGCCACTGCTAGCATATCATCCCTTACTTGGAATTCTATGCACTATGATTGGAACTATTAGCAAGCATCCTCAATTACCAAACTTCATTAAGGTAAAACCCAACCATAGCATTAAGATATACTGATACTGATCCCTCTTCAATCCCGTATGAATCAATTCCTATGGTAGGAAGAAGATTCTGTCACTCTTGCCCTCCAATGCATAGTCCTACCAACATACAACTAACCCTATTGTGTGATCCACACGCGCGCTCGTATGATAGGCACCAAATGACAACAACACAACCACAAGCAAATTAAACCAAACATAGCAATTCACTAATCACCTATAGGACAACAAAATCTACTCAAGCATCATAGGACCACAACACATCATTGAAGAATAATATGAAGCAAATGGACCTGTTTATCTGGCGAACGTTTGTCGAGGAGAAATTGCTAGCGAACACCCAGTTGCCATGCCATAATAACTAAAATTGCCATGCAATTTTGAGGGACTTGCCATGTATGTAATGGAAAATTGCCATTAGGGGGGATGCCAGCGACATAGTGTAATGTTTTTTTAAACTTGCATACATTTCCCTTCGAGTGAATGTTCGTCAGTTAGATATACCGACAATTTATATGAACCCATCAAAAAGGGGGAGATAATATACCGGCCTCCAAACCGCTGCCGCCGGTCCCTGTCTCCTCCGTCCGCCGCTACGGCAGCCGGAGGAAGTGGGGACCCTGGTGCTTTGACTTAGGTCTATAGTTAGGATTGGCCTAGTGCTTCCTTGGGGCGTTGTTTCCATGGAGGAGGTGGCGCCGCGTCGGAATAATTTGCCTCTACTCTTCCTCCATCAAGTCGTCGTTGCAACTGGTGGCGTTGGGGGACAGGTGGCCTGGTAGTCACGCCAATCTGGGGATCCTGCGAGGTTCGTGTCTGGTGGTCGATTGACAGCGCGGGTGGCGGTCGTATCGGCTGCTGTAGTTGTGTTTACTGTCTTGCATTTGGGTGCATGGATGACGACGGGCGGCGACGTTCCTCTTCTTCGAATACATCGGATGAAGTTGACAGCGTCGAGATCTGGTGACCACGGGGAAGATTCCCGCCTACGTGCCATAAAGATTTGGTCTCGTTGCTTGTTGCGACCCGCTTCATCAGCTCAAAAAGCATCTTTGTATGCGGTTGTGCTGTCTTAGATCTTGGTATGGCGGCTGTTCTCATCTTTTTCCGGCATTGCCATCGTGACGGTGGAGGACGTTTGTGGACTATGTTTCGGCAAGGCATGAGTTTCTGCACGGGTGGAATGGTAGTTTTACCTCTTGTGAAATTCTTTATGCAGAGTTGTTTGACAAGCATTTATGTCGCGTATAATGACCATATGTTTAATCTGTGTGAACAGATTGTCTAATCTAATGAAATAAGTATATATGGTTGCTTAAAAAAACGAAAAATCTGCGTCTCGAGAGTTAAACGGCGGACGTCCACCTCATAGCACAAGGGCCAAAGGAGAAACACAACGCAGGGCATGAGATCCCTCGTCCATCTCGGTCCTCTATCCAGCAGGCGGCCGCCGCACATCTATCCTCCGCCCTCTTCCCCATCTCGCCGCAGAAAGGGTAGTCTTCCTCTACCTGTTCGGACCCAACCCCTCCTCTCCTCGCTCCACAAGCCAACCCCCCCCCCCCCCCCCCCCCCCCCCCCCCCCCCCCCCTCCTCTCGTGTTGGGGAATCGGATCTAGCCTAGCCCCCCTCGGCGGCGCGGCGGCGGATGCCGCCGAGCCCTGGTGCTGATACCCAGAAGGTGTGCCCTAAAACCCTACAATTAATATATATTCTCCCTGTAATAACATGTTCGTAGCTTTGATCCATGGCCCAGACCACAATTCGTATACAGTCTGCTACTGATGTTATATGATGTATTCGTAGATGAAACTGACTTGATGGGATTGTTACAGTTTGTGATGGGAGACATGGTTACGGAACTGGACGAGGCACAAGTAAGAAATGCAGAGAACTCCACGGAACAGAGGAAGGCATACAATGTAGTAGACCATGAAGTTTCCCCTGCAACAGAATTACCTAGTGGAAAGGTATCACTTGAACATATATCCGTTTGGTGTTTGGGTGCATTCGTCAGTTCAAACTACCACTGGCTGACCCGTGCGACAGCTAGTTCTTAGGATGTTAAGTGCAATGGTTATTTGTGTCGTAGACAATTTGTTGAGTTAAGGGCTTGTTGGGCTGCAGGAATTTAAATGCATTTGGTACATATCTTAAGTAAATAGTTCAGTAGGATGTGTATTGGTATTAAGTGCTGACATGGGTTTTCTTATCATAGCTGGCAATGCTCATATCTCATAGCGATGCACATGAAGTGACTTTATACTCTTGCAGCACTGTGGCCCTAGTGTCCAGTAGGCTATCCAGTAGGCACCAAGTATTCAGTTTGTATGTGCATACATGCATCTGGGTGGTTTGTGCCTGTATGCGGGTACCATATGTGCCCAATGATTTGGACAGAAATAGAGCTATGCTTGCTTGTGCTGCAGCTAAATTAAACAACAAAAAACTATGTTTGTAGAGGAGATTACCAACGGACTTTGCAGATAATAAGTAACCACTGAATGTGTGTCTGTCAACGTAATAATTATATGTCCCTCCGTGGCTGTTATGCATATTATGTTGTTTGAATGGAAAAAGGAATTTGTGCTAAGAACTATATGCCTATCAGTCTTTGTGTTGTTTGACTGGAAGACAAAATTCTGACCGAGAATGATTAGTATTGTGTAGATTAATATATGTCACTTTTCTATTTCATGAGTCATCCTACCATGCTGCATTTAAACAGATTAAATACCTAACACAGGAACCTGTTGGCAACCAATCAATGACAGAAGGAAGACTGCAACCGGCCGGTGATAATTACCAGGTATGCAGACAAAAATAGCATAATTACGACCTTTCCGGCTGTTATGCATTCCATTTTGTTTGAGTTGGAGAAATTGAACTGTTAGTCCATCAGTTTCTGTGCTGTTTGACTGGAAGTAATGATTCTGACCTAGAGCAATTAATATATGGCACTTTTCTATTTGTCTATTAGTCTTTGTATTGTTCGACTGGAAGACAAAATTCTGACCGAGAATTATTATTATAGTGTAGATTATTATATGGCACTTTTCTATTTCGTGAGTCATCCCATCCTTCAGCATATAAACAAATTAATACCTAACACAGGAACCTGTTGGCAAACAATCAATGACAGAAGGAACACTACAACCAGCTGGTGATAATGATCAGGTAAACAAACCGAGCAAAGCATAATCATGTCACCCAAGTTAGATACCTGAATATGGCATTTCACAGTAGCTTAACATAAGTTATTCATTGTCATGCAGGACCCATCTTCAGATAGTATTGAAAAGAATACAGAAGGACTACTGGCAGATGGACAGGATCAACAAACCAACTCAGTTTACCATCCACTGCAGCAAGCCGAAGAAGAAAACCAGTTACATGATATTGTGGAAAGCAACGAAATGCTAAGGAACAATAGCAGCAGTGAAACTGATTCAGACAGCAGCTCAGGGAGTGACTCAGATAGTGAAGTCGGAAAATACTTCTATCCTCAAATTGAACAATTGGAGATGGCAAAACAACCAGAGCCTGGAATGAAATTCCAAACCCTTGAAGATGCGCACAGGTTCTATAATACATATGCTCTCCTAACAGGTTTTGAGGCAAAGCGCGGTACAAATTACATGAGGAAGAAGTTTCACCTCATATGCAACAGGAGTGGTAAATTGAGGGCAACTCCGGACCTGCAGAGGAAGCGGAAGAGAAAATCTATAGAGAAGACAAATTGCCAAGCAAAGGTAATAGTGAAACTCACTAAAGGCCAATGGGAGTTCACAACAGTTCGTAATGAGCATAACCATCCGCTATGTCCAAGTGCTTCCCTCACAAAATTCTACTTGAGCCACAAACACATATCAACCGAAGAAAGGTCATTTCTGAAAGTTCTGCAACGAACTAGGATACCTCCAAATAAAGTTATGAAGATTTTTAGGAGAATGAGAGGCAGCTTTGGAAGCATACCATTCAAGAAAAAAGATGGGACCAATTTACTATGTATAGAACAACATAGAAAAGAGAACTCAGATGTTGGAAGAATGTTGATGTACTTCAAAGAAAAGGAGCTTCAGGATCCAAGTTTTCAATGCATGAAGCAAACAGATGAAGACAACATAGTTCGGAGTGTTTTCTGGACTGATGCGAGGTCAAGGATGGATTATGAGATTTTTGGAGATTTCCTGTTGTTTGATACTACCTATACCACAGATAGGCATAACATGCTATTTGCTCCTATTATTGGAATAAATAACCATGGGAGAACCCTCTTGTTAGGATGTGCCTTGTTACATGATGAGAGCGCCGAAACATACAAATGGATGTTCGAAACACTTTTGCATGTGATGGAAGACAAAATGCCAGTATCAATTATAACAAACCAGGATGAAGCTATGGCAAAAGCAATTGGAGAGGTCATGCCACAAGTAAGGCATCGGTTGTGCAAATGGGATGTACTGGAAAAAGCACAGCAAAATATTTCAGCCTTCATAGCAGAAAGTGGCAACATAAAAGCAGACCTGAATAGCTTGATTGACAACTCACTGACAGAAAAAGAATTTGAAGAAGGGTGGGATGCACTCATTGAGAGATACGGTGCAAGTGAAAACGAATACCTACAACTCTTGTGGCAAAGAAGGAAAAACTGGGTGCCTGTTTATTTCAGAGAAGATTTCTATCCATTTGTCCAATCACATGGATGTGACGAAGGGATGAACTTGTTATTCAATGACTATGTGCTTTCTATTGACAGAATAGAGAAGTTCATTGAAAGATATGAGGAGATACATAAGAATATAACTAAAACAGATGAAGAAGATAGACTGCAAACAGGAACTGTACCTTCATGCTTTTCATTGCAGCCAATAGAAAAGCATGCAGCTGATATTTACACAAGGCAAATATTTCTGAAAGTACAGAGAGAACTTCTCCACTCTACCGCTTTCAATGTGCAGGAGGTCCAAAGAGGGGCTGTGTACCGACTAAACAAGGTTTTCAACTATGAGAATCCAGAGTTTGATCGAAATAACTTTGAAGTGCAGGTTGAATCTGGCCCCAATGCATTCAAATGCCAGTGCGCAAAGTTTACCAGGGATGGAATACTGTGCTGCCACATATTCAGACTTTTCACACAGTTTGGAATCAATCAAATACCAGAGCAGTACATAGTGCCCAGATGGACTGAAAAATTCAGAGAAGAGAAGGAGAAACAGTACAAGAAAAAATGCTCAGAGCAGATGGACACTACAATGAGATACACAAATTTTATGACTAAAATGGCTGACCTCGGCAAAACAATATGCAGCGATGGCGCAAAATACGACGCATTCATGCTTGAAGTCGACAAGATTCAGGTGAACTTCGCAACAGCACAAAAATAATCCTGAAAATTATTATACTTGTGTTGTGGACAAGGGGGCAGGCAACAGAAGCATCTGCGTCACTGCAGGGTTACTGTTATGCAAGTCATTTTGTTGAACTAACTGACTACCTCTACTGGATACTAGACTTGCGCTGCTACGGTGTTTGGAATTTGCTGGTTTTCATAGGTTTGAGTGAGCCCGGTGTTGAACACCAGTGTCTTTGGTGCGGGAATCAGGATGTCCAGCAGCAGGTTTCTGTAGAGAATTAGGAGGATGCTCATGTCCAGGATGATAGAATAGTTAGGATGTTTATTTTAGCTAATTAAGAATTCAAGATAATGATAAGAGTCCAAGAGAACTAGATAGTGTCTATGCAATCTCAAAATGCCAGAGATTAGAGCTGGTGAGTTTATCTGCCCCAGGAGTTCATGTGGTTAATACAGTTTGTGTTGAATGCGCAATACTGTTGGCCTACTGCTGCCATGACTGAGATTATGTCTGATCCAGCATTTTGCTCGTCTCTGAAAGCTTGTACCGTTAAATCTGATAGCTTTTGGTTTTTCAGTGAAAGACCAAGTTGGATCAGTTGAGAGTTGGATTTCATCTAGTATTTCAAAGCGTGTTTTGTGTTTAAAAGTTGCAACACAACTGAAATAATATAAGGAAAATCTACGCTACGCACACATGTACAATTGCTCTGCCATGTTGGGCATCCCAATGGGATTTGCTACGATCTCCGCTTAAGTCTGTAAATATAGTAGACTTTTGGGACATGGAGCATATGCTCCTGAGCTTAAATGCACCTTGACAAACAGTAAAATCAAAAAATATTTAAAAATTAAAAATCTAAATTGTTTTGGTGCTAAACTCTGACACATGTTTTGTATGCTTGAATTTTTTTAGCACAAAATGACATTCGTGGAAGTCATGGCAAAAAAAAAACGATTCTCTAAAAATTCTAGTTTTGAAAACATTTTGGAGTATTGATTTTGCTATTTTGCCATGACTTACAAGGAATGTCATTTCGTGCTGAAATTTTACAACGTGAATAGGACTTTCCAAGCATACAAAACCTTTTGAACTTTTTAAACTATTTTTTTGAAAAAAAAATTGACAGTAAACTATTTTTTTATTTTTTTATTTTGCTATTCATCAAGGTGCATTTGAGCTCGGGATCAGAATATCACTTTTGAGAGTTTTGGTCCCTGTAGGTTAGTGGGCTGCTTAGTGTGTGTGGCTAGGCCCGTGTGACAGTGAGACCAGATGGCTTTATATATTTCCCTGAAAAAAGAGATGGCTTTATATACTCCTGGCTACGTACGTGGTGTGAGGCAAGTTCTGATGAACTATCCCCGAAAACTTCCTGTGATCTTGACATTGCTATGATCCAATCCTCCGCCTGATGAGAGATGTTGCTAAGGGCTCCTTTGGTTCATAGGATAGGAAAATCATATGAATAAGAAAGTCATAGAAAATGAGATAACATGTATCTCAAATTCTATGCATAGGAATAGAAAAGGCTATGGCCTTCTTTGGTTCATAGGATAGGAATTTCATAGGAATAGAAAAATCACAAATCACAGGAAGTGAGATGGCATGTATCTCAATTTTTATAGAGAAAGAGATGTCATTTGATGCATGGGATAAGAATTTTTCTATTGAGTCGCTAATGTTTATTTTCGGGTGTGTCTAGGGCACATCTAGATGTGCTCTAGTTATTGCACATCTAAATGAGTGAATCAAGTATAAAGAAAAAAAGAAAAAAGAAAAAGAAAAATATCCACACGAATCTCAACGCAAAATCAATGACATAGGACTTAGATGTGCAATACTTATGGCATATCTAGATGTGCTTTAGCAAAACTGCTATGAAATATGAGGGATAGGAAGAATTCCTTCGTAGGAATAGGATTTCATTCCTACAAACCAAAGAGCTCTAAAAGAATTTTTCCTATAGAAATCTTGTCCTATGTAAATCCTACAAAATTCCTCCAAACCAAAGGATCCTATCCTAAGGCCTCATTTGGTTCATAGGGTAGGAAAATTACAGGAATAGAAAAGTCATAGAAAATAAGATGACATGTTTCTCAAATCCTATGAATAGGAATAGGAAAGGAGATGTCCTTTCTTTCACATTATAGGATCTTTTCCATTGAGTTTAGGCTAATGTTTATTTTTCTATGAAATATGAAGGATAGAAAGATTTCCTCCATAGAAGTAGGATCCATTCCCACAAACCAAAGAGCTCTATAGGAATTTTTTCTATAAAAATCCTACCCTATAAAATTTGTACAAAATTCCTCCAAATCAAAGGAAGTCTAAGTTTGTAGCATTTGGTGTTCAGAGCACATGTTCTGATCCCTAATTTATCCCCAAAATTCCATAGATTTGTTCTGTCGGTCTAGTGCTCTCGATTTGATCCCTATGAATCTCCGTCAACGAGTGCCAAACTACTTGTACCATTAAGCACAAAACACGCTTGCGTGCACCCTAGCTTAGTCAGATCGCATAAAGAGTCGGCACGACAGGGAAATCTGGCAACGGCCTGACACTCATGGAGGGGATGGTGTGGTGGAGGGTGAGATCTTGATATGGCGAATGGAATGATGGGGACTGCCAGATCAGGGGAGAGCGAGCATTTCTTTTTCTGATTTTGGGGAGCTTTTTTTTTCATATGAGGTGGGGTTTCATTGAAAAAATCGATGGAGAGGAGTCGATGAGGTTTGATGGGTGGTCATATTTTGATCATATTTTTTTTCTAGAATACGCGCAAACATGTGTATCACATATTCATAAAAGAGAAGGGGAAGAACCCCATCCACCAAATTACAAGGTTGACCTTTGGCCGAATACAACGTGACTACTCACGGTTGGCCCACCTAAACAACCTAAGAAAGAACGGGTACATGTCTCCTTGGAGCAACCCGGCTCTCTGCCAAGCCTTACCCTCCTTATAGATCTGGTTCATCACTACGTGCATGACCGGTGATGCATTGTCAAAAACGATAACGTTGCGATGTTTCCACACCTCCTAGCAGATCAGTAGCATTATAGTTTGGAGGTCCTTTCATTCGTGTGTGCAGAGGGTTGTAGTGACTCGCTTACTCCAATAGGTCGGGGATCCGTTCTTGCTGGCTTCCAAGCCTCATGCCCTAAAGTCGTGAGAACCTTGTGCCACACTCCACGCATGAAGACACAGGACACAAGTAATTTTTACTAATAAGATATACATAGCAAAAGTAATATCATCGAAACTATGTTCAAATATGAATTCATCGATATAATTTTTCGTGACATGCATTAACATTTTGTTAGTTAAATTTATGGTCAAAATTTGGCACAAAACACAAAGGGAATCAATAAACCAAGACATACGTAGTACCCTTTAATAATAGACACATAAAGATAACATCTATGATTAAATCAACTGCATTCGCACCATCACCTTCAACAAGGTAAGGACGCAAATTGTTCATAACTGAGCCGACTAGTAAAGGCCGGGACAAGAGTTTTCACCCCAATATGAAATGGTTTTTAGTCAACTGCTTGATGATCGTTTGATAGCCTCCTTCACCAATACTCACACTCCATGTCATGGCCAAAAAGCACTAGCAAAAATGGTATGACGTATTTCCATCTTAGACCACTGGCACGTCCCTCTGGTGGATGTCCATGTCTCAATGCGGATCTGACCGCTGCCACTCTACATCGGCACGAGTTACATTTCAGCATCCACCATACCATCGGAGTCGTTGCGCTGGTGTTGGATGCTGGCGGAGAACAATGAGTGCGCTTGTTGCTCATTAGCATCGGACTCAAGGTTTCCGATCTTAAAATGGAAAACTTTTTGGCTGACCCTCTAAATAGTCAATATTTTTTAAAACTTTGAAAATTGTTTTGGACAATGAATAATTCTTTATTTCAATTCAAATAATTTAAATTTAAACAGTTAGGTAAAAAGAAATGTGGCGTAGAATGACATAATAGTGTATTTATCCTAAGGACATGCCTAACCGATCCACTATAATTTAGAGGAGCATACATCGGAGTATTCTTTAGAGGAGCATATTTGCTCCAAGTGTCGTTTCTAATTGAACTCATAAACTTTAAAAAAATTAACATAAACTCGGTGTAAAATTGATTCAAACAACTTCATCAAACTTGACTCGAACTCGATTCAACCAGTTGCATCAACTATTTTACATAACTTAAATGAAATTTAAACTAGATTGCATAAAATCTTTAAAAATACTACTGGCTATCTCTCTCATTCTCCAACCTCTCCCAGTACGATTCGGTAAGCAGCTTGTCTTCTCCGGCGCCACCACCACCGTCCTCATCGCCGGCACCACACTGGCTAGCTCCGATGCCACCGTCGTCGCCATTGGTGTCGTTGGAGCAAAGGTCGATGCCCTCCGTCGCCCCGTACTTGTAAATCTCGTACAACCAGCGCTCCTCCTTGACGCGCTTCGGGTACATGTGGTAGAGCTCCACCATGTACACCTCGCCCGCTTGCTCCACCTCGAGGTGCTAGCGAGGCCTCCCAGATCTCCATTGCAGTGGCCACTCGGGGGCCAATGGGCACCAACTGAAGGAAATATGCCCTAGAGGCAATAATAAAGTTATTATTTATTTCCTTATATCATGATAAATATTTATTATTCATGCTAGAATTGTATTAACTGGAAACATAATACATGTGTGAATACATAGACAAACAGAGTGTCACTAGTATGCCTCTACTTGACTAGCTCGTTGATCAAAGATGGTTATGTTTCCTAACCATAGACATGAATTGTCATTTGATTAACGGGATCACATCATTAGGAGAATGATGTGATTGACTTGACCCATTCCGTTAGCATAGCACTTGATCGTTTAGTTTGTTGCTATTGCTTTCTTCATGACTTATACATGTTCCTAAGACTATGAGATTATGCAACTCCCGTTTACCAGAGGAACACTTTGTGTGCTACCAAACGTCACAACGTAACTGGGTGATTATAAAGGTGCTCTACAGGTGTCTCCGAAGGTACTTGTTGTGTTGGCGTATTTCGAGATTAGGATTTGTCACTCCGATTATCGGAGAGGTATCTCTGGGCCCACTCGGTAATGCACATCACTATAAGCCTTGCAAGCATTGCAACTAATGAGTTAGTTGTGGGATGATGTATTACGGAACGAGTAAAGAGACTTGCCAATAACGAGATTGAACTAGGTATTGAGATACCGACGATCGAATCTCGGGCAAGTAACATACCGATGACAAAGGGGACAACGTATGTTGTTATGCGGTTTGACCGATAAAGATCTTCGTAGAATATGTAGGAGCCAATATGAGCATCCAAGTTCCGCTATTGGTTATTGATCGGAGACGTGTCTCGGTCATGTCTACATAGTTCTCGAGCCCGTAGGGTCCGCACGCTTAAAGTTCGATGACGGTTATATTATGAGTTTATGTGTTTTGATGTACCGAAGGAGTTCGGAGTCCCGGATGAGATCGGGGACATGATGAGGAGTCTCGAAATGGTCAACACGTAAAGATCGATATATTGGACGACTATATTCGGACATCGGAAAGGTTCCGAGTGATTCGGGTATTTTCGGGAGTACCGGAGAGTTACGGGAATTCGTATTGGGCCTTAATGGGCCATACGGGAAAGGAGAGAAAGGCCTCAAAGGGTGGCCGCACCCCTCCCCATGGGCTGGTCCGAATTGGACTAGGGAGGGGGGCGCCCCCTTCCTTCCTTCCTTCTCCTTTTTCCTTCCCTTTCCTTCCCTCCTACTCCTACTACTTGGAAGGGCTCCTAGTTCTACTAGGAAAGGGGGAATCCTACTCCCGGTGGGAGTAGGACTCCCCTAGGGCGCGCCATAGAGAGGGCCGGCCCTCCCCTCCTCCACTCCTTTATATACGTGGCCAGGGGGCACCCCAAAGGCACACAAGTTGATCAGTTGATCTCTCCCAGCCGTGTGCGGTGCCCCCCTTCACCATATTCCACCTCGGTCATATCGTAGCGGTGCTTAGGCGAAGCCCTGTGTCGGTAGCAACATCATCACTGTCACCACGCCGTCGTGCTGACGGAACTCTCCCGTGAAGCTCTGCTGGATCGGAGTTCGCGGGACTGTTGGGGAACGTAGCAGAAATTCAAAATTTTCCTACGTGTCACCAAGATCAATCTATGGAGTCATCTAGCAACGAGGGAGGAGTGGATCTACATACCCTTGTAGATCGCGCGCGGAAGCGTTCAAGAGAACGGGGTTGATGGAGTCGTACTCGTCGTGATCCAAATCACCGATGATCCTAGCGCCGAACGGACGGCACCTCCGCGTTCAACACACGTACGGAGCAGCGACGTCTCCTCCTTCTTGATCCAGCAAGGGGGGAGGAGAGGTTAATGGAGATCCAGCAGCACGACGGCGTGGTGGTGGAAGTAGCGGGATTCCAACAGGGCTTCGCCAAGCGCTGCGGGAGGAGGGAGATGTGTCACGGGAGGGAGAGGGAGGCGCCAGGGCTTAGGTATGGTTGCCCTCCCTTCCCCCCACTATATATAGGGCCAAGGGAGAGGGGGAGGGCGCAGCCTTGCCCCTTCCTCCAAGGAAGGTGCGGCCAAGGGGGGGAGGAGTCCATCCTCCCCAAGGCACCTCGGAGGTGCCTTCCCCCTTTAGGACTCTCCCCTCCTCTTGTCCCTTTGGCGCATGGGCCTCTAGGGGCTGGTGCCCTTGGCCCATGTAGGCCAAGGCACACCCCCTACAGCCCATGTGGCCCCTGGGGCAGGTGGCCCCACCCGGTGGACCCCCGGGACCCTTCCGGTGGTCCCGGTACAATACCGGTGACCCCGAAACTTGTCCCGATGGCCGAAATAGCACTTCCTATATATAATTCTTTACCTCCGGACCATTCCGGAACTCCTCGTGACGTCCGGGATCTCATCTGGGACTCCGAACAACTTTCGGGTTACCGCATACTAATATCTCTATAACCCTAGCGTCACCGAACCTTAAGTGTGTAGACCCTACGGGTTCGGGAGACATGCAGACATGACCGAGATGACTCTCCGGTCAATAACCAACAGCGGGATCTGGATACCCATGTTGTCTCCCACATGTTCCACGATGATCTCATCGGATGAACCACGATGTCAAGGACTTAATCAATCCCGTATACAATTCCCTTTGTCTAGCGGTACTATACTTGCCCGAGATTCGATCGTCGGTATCCCGATACCTTGTTCAATCTCGTTACCGGCAAGTCTCTTTTACTCGTTCCGTAACACATCATCCCATGATCAACTCCTTGATCACATTGTGCACATTATGATGATGTCCTACCGAGTGGGCCCAGAGATACCTCTCCGTTTACACGGAGTGACAAATCCCAGTCTCGATTCGTGCCAACCCAACAGACACTTTCGGAGATACCCGTAGTGTACCTTTATAGCCACCTAGTTACGTTGTACGTTTGGCACACCCAAAGCACTCCTACGGTATCCGGGAGTTGCACAATCTCATGGTCTAAGGAAATGATACTTGACATTAGAAAAGCTTTAGCATACAAACTACATGATCTTTGTGCTAGGCTTAGGATTGGGTCTTTGTCCATCACATCATTCTTCTAATGATGTGATCCCGTTATCAATGACATCCAATGTCCATGGTCAGGAAACCGTAACCATCTATTGATCAACGAGCTAGTCAACTAGAGGCTTACTAGGGTCATGGTGTTGTCTATGTATCCACACATGTATCTGAGTTCCCTATCAATACAATTATAGCATGGATAATAAACGATTATCATGAACAAGGAAATATAATAATAATAATCAATTTATTATTGCCTCTAGGGCATATTTCCAACAGTCTCCCACTTGCACTAGAGTCAATAATCTAGTTCACATCGCCATGTGATTAACACTCACAGGTCGCATCGCCATGTGACCAACATCCAAGAGTTTACTAGAGTCAATAATCTAGTTCACATCACTATGTGATAAGCACTCAATGAGTTCTCGGTTTGATCATGTTGCTTGTGAGAGAGGTTTTAGTCAACGGGTCTGAACCTTTCAGATCCGTGTGTGCTTTACAAATCTCTATGTCATCTCCTAGATGTAGCTACCACGTTCTATTTGGAGCTATTCCAAATAACTGTTCTACTTGGAGCTATTCTAAATTGTTGCTCCATTATACGTATCCGGTATCTCTATCGGAGCTATCTGGATAGGTGTTAAGCTTGCATCGACGTAACCCTTTACGACGAACTCTTTTACCACCTCCATAATCGAGAAAATTCCTTAGTCCACTGGTTACTAAGGATAACTTTGACCGCTGTCCTGTGATCCATTCTTGGATTACTCTTGTACCCCTTGACTGACTCATGGCAAGGCACACTTCAGGTGCGGTACACAGCATAGCATACTGTAGAGCCTATGTCTTAAGCATAGGGGACGACCTTCGTCCTTTCTCTCTATTCTGCCGTGGTCGAGCTTTAAGTCTTAACTTCATACCTTACAACTCAGGCAAGAACTCCTTCTTTGACTGATCCATCTTGAACACCTTCAAGATCATATCAAGGTATGTGCTCATTTGAAAGTACCATTAAATGTTTTGATCTATCCTTATAGATCTTGATGCTCAATGTTCAAGTAGCTTAATCCAGGCTTTCCATTGAAAAACACTTTCCAAATAACCCTACATGCTTTCCAGAAATTCTACGTCATTCTGATCAACAATATGTCAACAACATATACTCATCAGAAATTCTATAGTGCTCCCACTCACTTCTTTGGAAATACAAGTTTCTCATAAACTTTGTATAAACCCAAAATCTTTGATCATCTCATCAAAGCATACATTCCAACTCCGAGATGCTTACTCTAGTCCTTAGAAGGATTGCTGGAGCTTTGCATACTTGTTAGCATCTTTCAGGATTGACAAAACCTTCCGGTTTGTATCACATACAACCTTTCCTCATAAAAACGTCGAGGAAACAATGTTTTGACATCCTATCTGCAAGATTTCATAAATAATGCAGTAATCGCTAATATAATTCCAACAGACTCTTAGCATCGCTACGAGTGAGAAAGTCTCATCGTAGTCAACCCCTTGAACTTGTCGGAAAACATCTTAACGACAAGTCGAGCTTTCTTAATGGTGACATTTACCATCATTGTCCGTCTTCCTTTCAAAATCCATCTGCACTCAACAGCCTCACGACCATCGAGCTATTCTGTCAAAGTCTACACTTTGTTTCCATACATGGATCCTCTCTCGGATTATATGGCCTCGAGCCATTTTGGAATCCAGGCCCACCATCGCTTCTCCATAGCTCGTAGGTTCATTGTTGTCTAGCAAGGCGATTAAGTTGGGTAACGCCAGGGTTTTCCCAGTCACGACGTTGTAAAACGACGGCCAGTGAATTGTAATACGACTCACTATAGGGCGAATTCGAGCTCGGTACCCGGGGATCCTCTAGAGTCGACCTGCAGGCATGCAAGCTTCCACTTCAATTGGTGTAGGTGCCACAGGAACAACTCTTTGTGCCCTGCTATACACTAGTTGAAGTGACGGTTCAATAACCTCATCAAGTCTTCACCATCCTCCCACTCAATTCTTTCGAGAGAAACTTTTCCTCGAGAAAGGACCCGATTCTAGAAACAATCCCTTATTGTTTTCGGATCTGAGACAGGAGGTATACCCAACTGTTTTGGGTGTCCTATGAAGATGCATTTATCCGCTTTGGGTTCGAGCTTATCAGCCTGAAACTTTTTCACATAAGTGTCGCAGCCCCAAACTTTTAATAAATGACAGCTTAGGTTTCTCTAAACCATAGTTCATACGGTGTCATCTCATCGGAATTACGTGGTGCCCTATTTAAAGTGAATGTGGTTGTCTCCAATGCTCAACCCATAAACTATCGCGGTAATTCGATAAGAGACATCATGGTATGCATCATATCCAATAGGGTGCAGTTATGATGTTCGGACACACCATCACACTATGGTGTTCCAGGCTGTATCAGTTCTGAAACAATTTCCACAATGTCTTAATTCTGTGCCAAACTCGTAATTCAGATATTCATCTCTATGATCATATCATAGATCTTTTATCCTCTTGTCACGACGATCTTTCAATTTCACCCTGAAATTACTTGAACCTTTCAATAATTCAGACTCGTGATTCATCAAGTAAATATACTCAACATCTACTCAAATCATCTGTGAAGTAAGAACATAACGATATCCACTACATGCCTCAGCACTCATTGGATTGCACACATCAAAATGTATTACTTCCAACAAGTTGCTTTGTAGTTCCACTTTACTGAAAACGAGGCTTTCAGTCATCTTGCCCATGTGGTATGATTTGCATGTCTCAAGTGATTCAAAACCAAGTGAGTCCAAATGATCCATTTGCATGGAGTTTCTTCATGCATATACACCAACAAACATGGTTCGCATGTCTCAATCCTTTCAAAAATGAGGGAGTCCAAAGATCCATCAACATGGAGCTTCTTCATGCGTTTTATACCGATATGACTTAAGTGGCAGTGCCACAAGTAGGTGGTACTATCATTACTATCTTATATCTTTTTGCATGAACATGTGTATCACTATGATCGAGATTCAATGAACCATTCATTTTAGGTGCAAGACCATTGAAGGTATTATTCAAATAAACAGAGTAACCGTTATTCTCCTTAAATGAATAACCGTATTGCGATAGACATAATCCAATCATGTCTATGCTCAACGCAAACACCAATCTCGATGGTAGAGGGAGCGTGCGATGCTTGATCATATCAACATTGGAAACACTTCCAACACATATCGTCAGCTCACCTTTAGCTAGTCTCCGTTTATTCCGTAGCTTTTATTTCGAGTTACTAACACTTAGCAACCGAACCGGTATCTAATACCCTGGTGCTACTAGGAGTACTAGTAAAGTACACATCAACACAATGTATGCCAATATACTTCTATCGACCTTGCCAGCCTTCTCATCTACCAAGTATCTAGGGTAATTCTGCTCCAGTGGTTGTTCCCTTTATTACAGAAGCACTTAGTCTCGGGTTCAACCTTGGGTTTCTTCACTAGAGCAGCAGCTGAATTGCCGTTTCATGAAGTATCCCTTCGTGCCCTTGCCCTTCTTGAAACTAGTGGTTTCACCAACCATCAACAATTGATGCTCCTTCTTGATCTCTACTTTAGTGGTGTCAAACATCGCGAATATCTCAAGGATCATCATATATGTCCCTGATATATTATAGTTCATCACGAAGCTCAAGCAGCTTGGTGGTAATGACTTCGGAGAACCATCACTATTTCATCTGGAAGATCAACTCCCACTCGATTCAAGCGATTGTTGTACTCAGACAATCTGAGCACAAGCTCAACAATTGAGCTTTTCTCCCTTAGTTTGTAGGCTAAGAAAATCGTCGAAGGTCTTATACCTCTTGACGTGGGCACAAGCCTGAAATCCCAATTTCAGCCCTTGAAACATCTCATATGTTTCGCGACGTTTCAAAACGTCTTCGGTGCCTCAAATCTAAACCATTTAACTGAACTATCATGTAGTTATCAAAATGTGTATGTCAGATGTTCGCAACATCCACAGACGACGTTCGAGGTTCAGCACACTGAGCAGTGCATTAAGGACATAAGCCTTCTATGAAGCAATGAGGACAATCCTCGGTTTACGAACCTAGTCCGCATAATTGCTACTATCAACTTTCAACTAAATTTTCTCTAGGAACATATCTAAACAGTAGAACTGAAGCGCGAGCTACGACATAATTTGCGAAGACCTTTTGACTATGTTTAGGATAATTAAGTTCATCTTATGAACTCCCACTCAGATAGACATCCCTCTAGTCATCTAAGTGATTACATGATCCGAGTCAACTAGGCCGTGTCCGATCATCACGTGAGACGGACTAGTCATCATCGGTGAACATCTTCATGTTGATCGTATCTACCATACGACTCATGCTCGACCTTTCGGTCTTCTGTGTTCCGAGGCCATGTCTGTACACATGCTAGGCTCGTCAAGTCAACCTAAGTGTTTTGCGTGTGTAAATCTGTCTTACACCCGTTGTATGTGAACATAAGAATCTATCACACCCGATCATCACGTGGTGCTTCGAAACGACGAACTTTCGCAACGGTGCACAGTTAGGGGGAACACCTTCTTGAAACTTTAGTGAGGGATCATCTTATTTACTACCGTCGTTCTAAGTAAACAAGATGCAAAAACATGATAAACATCACATGCAATCAAATAGTGACATGATATGGCCAATATCATATTGCTCCTTTTGATCTCCATCTTCGGGGCTCCATGATCATCAACGTCACCGGCATGACACCATGATCTCCATCATCATGATCTCCATCATCGTGTCTCCATGAAGTTGTCACGTCATCTATTACTTCTACTACTACAGCTAACGGTTAGCAATAAAGTAAAATAATTACATGACGTTTATGTTGACACGCAGGTCATAAATAAATTAAGAAAACTCCTATGGCTCCTGCCGGTTGTCATACTCATCAACATGCAAGTCGTGATTCCTATTACAAGAACATGATCAATCTCATACATCACATATATCATTCATCACATCCTTTTGGCCATATCACATCACATAGCATACCCTGCAAAAACAAGTTAGACGTCCTCTAATTGTTGTTTGCATGTTTTACGTGGCTGCTATGGGTTTCTAGCAAGAACGTTTCTTACCTACGCAAAACCACAACGTGATATGCCAATTGCTATTTACCCTTCATAAGGACCCTGTTCATCGAATCCGATCCGACTAAAGTGGGAGAGACAGGCACCCGCTAGCCACCTTATGCAACTAGTGCATGTCAGTCGGTGGAACTAGTCTCACGTAAGAGTACGTGTAAGGTCGGTCCGGGCCGCTTCATCCCACAATGCCACCGAATCAAGATTGGACTAGTAACGGTAAGCATATTGAACAAAATCAACGCCCACAACTACTTTGTGTTCTACTCGTGCATAGAAACTACGCATAGACCTAGCTCATGATGCCACTGTTGGGGAACGTAGCAGAAATTCAAAATTTTCCTACGTGTCACCAAGATCAATCTATGGAGTCATCTAGCAACGAGGGAGGAGTGGATCTACATACCCTTGTAGATCGCGCGCGGAAGCGTTCAAGAGAACGGGGTTGATGGAGTCGTACTCGTCGTGATCCAAATCACCGATGATCCTAGCGCCGAACGGACGGCACCTCCGCGTTCAACACACGTACAGAGCAGCGACGTCTCCTCCTTCTTGATCCAACAAGGGGGGAGGAGAGGTTAATGGAGATCCAGCAGCACGACGGCGTGGTGGTGGAAGTAGCGGGATTCCAACAGGGCTTCGCCAAGCGCTGCGGGAGGAGGGAGATGTGTCACGGGAGGGAGAGGGAGGCGCCGGGGCTTAGGTATGGTTGCCCTCCCTTCCCCCCACTATATATAGGGCCAAGGGAGAGGGGGAGGGCGCAGCCTTGCCCCTTCCTCCAAGGAAGGGTGCGGCCAAGGGGGGAAGGAGTCCATCCTCCCCAAGGCACCTCGGAGGTGCCTTCCCCCTTTAGGACTCTCCCCTCCTCTTGTCCCTTTGGCGCATGGGCCTCTAGGGGCTGGTGCCCTTGGCCCATGTAGGCCAAGGCGCACCCCCTACAGCCCATGTGGCCCCCGGGGCAGGTGGCCCCACCCGGTGGACCCCTGGGACCCTTCCGTTGGTCCCGGTACAATATCGGTGACCCCGAAACTTGTCCCGATGGACGAAATAGCACTTCCTATATATAATTCTTTACCTCCGGACCATTCCGGAACTCCTCGTGACGTCCGGGATCTCATCCGGGACTCCGAACAACTTTCGGGTTACCGCATACGAATATCTCTATAACCCTAGCGTCACCGAACCTTAAGTGTGTAGACCCTACGGGTTCGGGAGACATGCAGACATGACCGAGATGACTCTCCGGTCAATAACCAACAGCGGGATCTGGATACCCATGTTGTCTCCCACATGTTCCACGATGATCTCATCGGATGAACCACGATGTCAAGGACTTAATCAATCCCGTATACAATTCCCTTTGTCTAGCGGTACGATACTTGCCCGAGATTCGATCGTCGGTATCCCGATACCTTGTTCAATCTCGTTACCGGCAAGTCTCTTTTACTCGTTCCGTAACACATCATCCCGTGATCAACTCCTTGATCACATTATGCACATTATGATGATGTCCTACCGAGTGGGCCCAGAGATACCTCTCCGTTTACACGGAGTGACAAATCCCAGTCTCGATTCGTGCCAACCCAACAGACACTTTCGGAGATACCCGTAGTGTACCTTTATAGCCACCCAGTTACGTTGTGACGTTTGGCACACCCAAAGCACTCCTACGGTATCTGGGAGTTGCACAATCTCATGGTCTAAGGAAATGATACTTGACATTAGAAAAGCTTTAGCATACGAACTACATGATCTTTGTGCTAGGTTTAGGATTGGGTCTTTGTCCATCACATCATTCTCCTAATGATGTGATCCCGTTATCAATGACATCCAATGTCCATGGTCAGGAAACCGTAACCATCTATTGATCAACGAGCTAGTCAACTAGAGGCTTACTAGGGACATGGTGTTGTCTATGTATCCACACATGTATCTGAGTTTCCTATCAATACAATTATACCATGGATAATAAACGATTATCATGAACAAGGAAATATAATAATAATAATCAATTTATTATTGCCTCTAGGGCATATTTCCAACAGGGACATCATCGAGCTGAACGTGTGCTGAACTCGGAGGTGCCGTGCGTTCGGTACTTGGATCGGTTGGATCGTGAAGATGTACGACTACATCAACCGCGTTGTGCTAACGCTTCCACTTCTGGTCTATGAGGGTACGTAGACAACACTCTACCCTCTCGTTGCTATGCATCACCATGATCTTGCGTGTGCGTAGGAATTTTTTTGAAATTACTACGTTCCCCAACAGTGGCATCCGAGCCAGGTTTTATGCGTTGATGTTATATGCACGAGTAGAACACAAGTGAGTTGTGGGCGATATAAGTCATACTGCTTACCATCATGTCATACTTTGATTCGGCGGTATTGTTGGATGAAGCGGCCCGGACCGACATTACGCGTACGCTTACGCGAGACTGGTTCTACCGACGTGCTTTGCACACAGGTGGCTGGCGGGTGTCAGTTTCTCCAACTTTAGTTGAACCGAGTGTGGCTACGCCCGGTCCTTGCGAAGGTTAAAACAGCACCAACTTGACAAACTATCATTGTGGTTTTGATGCGTAGGTAAGAACGGTTCTTGCTAAAGCCCGTAGCAGCCACGTAAAACTTGCAACAACAAAGTAGAGGACGTCTAACTTGTTTTTGCAGGGCATGTTGTGATGTGATATGGTCAAGACATGATGCTAAATTTTATTGTATGAGATGATCATGTTTTGTAACCGAGTTATCGGCAACTGGCAGGAGCCATATGGTTGTCGCTTTATTGTATGCAATGCAATTGCGCTGTAATGCTTTACTTTATCACTAAGCGGTAGCGATAGTCGTGGAAGCATAAGATTGGTGAGACGACAACGATGCTACGATGGTGATCAAGGTGTCGCGCCGGTGACGATGGTGATCATGACGGTGCTTTGGAGATGGAGATCACAAGCACAAGATGATGATGGCCGTATCATATCACTTATATTGATTGCATGTGATGTTTATCTTTTATGCATCTTATCTTGCTTTGATTGACGGTAACATTATAAGATGATCTCTCACTAAATTTCAAGATAAAAGTGTTCTCCCTGAGTATGCACCGTTGCCAAAGTTTGTCGTGCCCAGACACCACGTGATGATCGGGTGTGATAAGCTCTACGTCCATCTACAATGGGTGCAAGCCAGTTTTGCACACGCAGAATACTCAGGTTAAACTTGACGAGCCTAGCATATGCAGATATGGCCTCGGAACACTGAGACCGAAAGGTCGAGCGTGAATCATATAGTAGATATGATCAACATATTGATGTTCACCATTGAAAGCTACTCCATTTCACGTGATGATTGGTTATGGTTTAGTTGATTTGGATCACGTGATCACTTAGAAGATTAGAGGGATGTCTTTCTAAGTGGGAGTTCTTAAGTAATATGATTAATTGAACTTAAATTTATCATGAACTTAGTCCTGGTAGTATTAGCATATCTATGTTGTAGATCAATAGCTCGCGTTTAGCTCCCCTGTTTTATTTTTGATATGTTCCTAAAGAAAACTAAGTTGAAAGATGTTAGTAGCAATGATGTGGATTGGATCCGTGATCTGAGGTTTATCCTCATTGCTACACAGAAGAATTATGTCCTTAATGCACCGCTAGGTGACAGACCTATTGCAGGAGCAGATGCAGACGTCATGAACATTTGGCTAGCTCAATATGATGACTACTTGATAGTTTAGTGCACCATGCTTAACAGCTTAGAATCGGGACTTCAAAGACATTTTGAACGTCATGGATCATATGGATGTTCCAGGAGTTGAAGTTAATATTTCAAGCAAATACCCGAGTTGAGAGATATGAAGTCTCCAACAAGTTCTATAGCTAAAAGATGGAGGAGAATAGCTCAAGCAGTGAGCATGTGTTCAGATTGTCTGCGTACTACAATCGCTTGAATCAAGTGGGAGTTAATCTTCTAGATAAAATAGTGATTGACAGAATTCTCTAGTCACCATCATCAAGTTAGTAGAACTTCGTGATGAACTATAGTATGCAAGGGATGATGAAAACGATTCCCGAGCTTTTCATGATGATGAAATCGATGAAGGTAGAAATCAAGAAAGAGCATCAAGTGTTGATGATTAACAAGACCACTAGTTTCAAGAAAAGGGCAAAGGGAAAGAAAGGGAACTTCAAGAAGAATGGCAAGCAAGTTGCTGCTCAAGTGAAGAAGCCCAAGTCTGGTCCTAAGCCTGAGACTAAGTGCTTCTACTGCAAAGGGACTAGTCACTGGAAGCGGAACTGCCCCAAGTATTTGGCGGATAAGAAGGATGGCAAAGTGAACAAAGGTATATTTGATATACAGATTATTGATGTCTATTTTACTAGTGTTCGTAGCAACCCCTTGGTATTTGATACTGGTTCAGTTGCTAAGAGTAGTAACTCAAAACGGGAGTTGCAGAATGAACAGAGACTAGTTAAGGGTGAAGTGACGATGTGTGTTGGAAGTGGTTCCAAGATTGATATGATCATCATCACACACTCCCTATACTTTCGGGATTAGTGTTGAACCTAAATAAGTGTTATTTGGTGTTTGCGTTGAGCATGAATATGATTTGATCATGTTTATTGCAATACGGTTATCCATTTAAGTAAGAGAATAAATTGTTGTTCTGTTTACATGAATAAAACCTTATATGGTTACACACCCAATGAAAATGGTTCGTTGGATCTCGATCGTGGTAATACACATTTTCATAATATTGAAGCCAAAATATGCAAAGTTAATAATGATAGTGCAACTTATTTGTGGCACTGCCGTTTAGGTCATATCGGTGTAAAGCGCATGAAGAAAATCCATGCTGATGGGATTTTGGAATCACTTGATTATGAATCAGTTGATGCTTGCGAACCATGCCTCATGGGCAAGATGACTAAGACTCCGTTCTCTGGAACATTGGAGCGAGCAACATATTTGTTGGAAATCATACATACTGATATATGTGGTCCGATGAATATTGAGGCTCACGGCAGGTATCATTATTTTCTGATCTTCACAGATGATTTGAGCAGATATGAGTATATCTACTTGATGAAACACAAGTCTAAAACATTTGAAAAGTTCAAAGAATTTCAGAGTGAAGTGGAGAATCATCGTAACAAAAATAAAAGTTTCTACGATATGATCGCAGAAGTAAAATATTTGAGTTACGAGTTTGGACTTCAGTTAAAACAATGTGAAATAGTTTCACTACTCACGCCACCTGGAACACCACAGTGTAATGGTGTGTCCGAACGTCATAACCGTACTTTATTAGATATAGTGCGATCTATGATGTCTCTTACCGATCTACCACTATCATTTTTGGGTTATGCATTAGAGATGGCTACATTCACATTAAATAGGGCACCATCTAAATCCATGGAGATGACACCATATGAACTGTGGTTTGGCGAGAAACCTCAGCTGTCGTTTCTTAAAGTTTGGGACTGCGATGCTTATGTGAAAAAGTTTTCAACATGGTAAGCTCAAACCCAAATCGGAGAAGTAAATCTTCATAGGATACCCAAAAGAAACTGTTGGGTACACCTTCTATCATAGATCCGAAGGGAAGATATTCGTTGTTGAGAATGGATCCTTTCTAGAGAAGGAGTTTCTCTCGAAAGAAGTGAGTGGGAGGAAAATGGAACTTGATAAGGTAATTGTACCTTCTCCCGAATTGGAAAATAGTTCATCACAGAAATCAGTTCCAGTGATGTCTACACCAACAAGAGAGGAAGTTAATGATGATGATCATGAAACTTCAGATCAAGTTACTACAGAACTTCGTAGATCAACCAGAGTGAGATCCGCACCAGAGTGGTACGGTAATCCTGTTCTGGAGGTCATGTTACTTGACCATGATGAGCCTACGAACTATGAGGAAGCGATAACGAGCCCAGATTCCACGAAATGGCTTGAGGCCATGAAATCTGAGATGAGATCCATGTATGAGAACAAAGTATGGACTTTGATTGACTTACCCAATGATCAGCGAGCCATTGAGATTAAATGGATCTTCAAGAGGAAGACGGACGCTGATAGTAGTGTTACTATCTACAAAGCTAGAATTGTCGCAAAAAGGTTTTCGACAAGTTCAAGGTGTTGACTACGATGAGAGTTTCTCACTCGTATCTATGCTTAAGTCTGTCCGAATCATGTTAGCAATTGCTTCATTTTATGAAATCTGGCAAATGGATAAACAAAACTGCATTCTTTAATGGATTTATTAAAGAAGAGTTGTATATGATGAAACCAGAATGTTTTGTCAATCCTAAAGGTACTAACAAAATATGCAAGCTCCAGCGATCCATCTATGGACTGGTGCAAGCATCTCAGAATTGGAATATACGCTTTGATAAGTTGATCAAAGCATATAGTTTTATACAGACTTGCGGTGAAGTCTGTATTTACAAGAAAGTGAGTGGGAGCACTACAGCATTTCTGATAAGTATATGTGAATGACATATTGTTGATCGGAGATAATGTAGAATTATTCTGCAAAGCATAAAGGAATATTTGAAAGGAGTTTTTCAAAGAAGAACCTCGGTGAAGCTGCTTACATATTGAGCATCAAGATCTATAGAGATAGATCAATACGCTTGATAAGTTTTTCAATGAATACATACCTTGACAAGATTTTGAAGTAGTTCAAAATGGAACAGTCAAAGAAGGAGTTCTTGCCTGTGTTACAAGGTGTGAAGTTGAGTAAGACTCAAAACCCGACCACGGCAGAAGATAGAGAGAGAATGAAAGTCATTCCCTATGCCTCAGCCATAGATTCTATAAAGTATGCCATGGTGTGTACCAGAGCTATTGTATACCCTACCCTGAGTTTGGCAAGGGAGTACAATAGTGATCTAGGAGTAGATCACTGGACATTGGTCAAAATTATCCTTAGTGGAATAAGGATATGTTTCTCGATTATGGAAGTGACAAAAGGTTCGTCGTAAAGGGTTACGTCGATGCAAATTTTGACACTGATCCAGATGACTCTAAATCTCAATCTGGATACATATTGAAAGTGGGAGCAATTAGCTAGAGTAGCTCCGTGCAGAGCATTGTTGACATAGAAATTTGCAAAATACTTACGGATCTGAATGTGGCAGACCCGTTGACTAAACTTCTCTCACAAGCAAAACACGATCACACCTTAGTACTCTTTGGGTGTTAATCACATAGCGATGTGAACTAGATTATTGACTCTAGTAAACCCTTTGGTGTTGGTCACATGTCGATGTGAACTATGGGTGTTAATCACATGGTGATGTGAACTATTGGTATTAAATCACATGGCGATGTGAACTAGATTATTGACTCTAGTGCAAGTGGGAGACTGAAGGAAATATGCCCTAGAGGCAATAATAAAGTTATTATTTATTTCCTTATATCATGATAAATGTTTATTATTCATGCTAGAATTGTATTAACTGGAAACATAATACATGTGTGAATACATAGACAAACAGAGTGTCACTAGTATGCCTCTACTTGACTAGCTCGTTGATCAACGATGGTTATGTTTCCTAACCATATACATGAGTTGTCATTTGATTAATGAGATCACATCATTAGGAGAATGATGTGATTGACTTGACTCATTCCGTTAGCATAGCACTTGATCGTTTAGTTTGTTGCTATTGCTTTCTTCATGACTTATACATGTTCCTAAGACTATGAGATTATGCAACTCCCGTTTACCAGAGGAACACTTTGTGTGCTACCAAACGTCACAACGTAACTGGGTGATTATAAAGGTGCTCTACAGGTGTCTCCGAAGTTACTTGTTGGGTTGGCGTATTTCGAGATTAGGATTTGTCACTCTGTCGGAGAGGTATCTCTGGGCCCACTCGGTAATGCACATCACTATAAGCCTTGCAAGCATTGCAACTAATGAGTTAGTTGCGGGATGATGTATTACGGAACGAGTAAAGAGACTTGCCGGTAACGAGATTGAACTAGGTATTGAGATACCGACGATCGAATCTCGGGCAAGTAACATACCGATGACAAAGGGAACAACGTATGTTGTTATGCGGTTTGACTGATAAAGATCTTCGTAGAATATGTAGGAGCCAATATGAGCATCCAGGTTCCGCTATTGGTTATTGATCAAAGACGTGTCTTGGTCATGTCTACATAGTTCTCGAACCCGTAGGGTCCGCACGCTTAAAGTTCGATGACGGTTATATTATGAGTTTATGTGTTTTGATGTACCAAAGGAGTTCGGAGTCCCGGATGATATTAGGGACATGACGAGGAGTCTCGAAATGATCGACACGTAAAGATCGATATATTGGACGACTATATTCGGACATCGGAAAGGTTCCGAGTGATTCGGGTATTTTCGGGAGTACCGGGGAGTTACGGGAATTCGTATTGGGCCTTAATGGGCCATACGGGAAAGGAGAGAAAGGCCTCAAAGGGTGGCCGCACCCCTCCCCATGGGCTGGTCCGAATTGGACTAGGGAGGGGGGCACCCCCTTCCTTCCTTCCTTCTCCTTTTTCCTTCCCTTTCCTTCCCTCCTACTCCTACTACTTGGAAGGGCTCCTAGTTCTACTAGGAAAGGGGGAATCCTACTCCCGGTGGGAGTAGGACTCCCCTAGGGTGCGCCATAGAGAGGGCCGGCCCTCCCCTCCTCCACTCCTTTATATACGTGGCCAGGGGGCACCCCAAAGGCACACAAGTTGATCAGTTGATCTCTCCCAGCCGTGTGCGGTGCCCCCCTCCACCATATTCCACCTCGGTCATATCGTAGCGGTGCTTAGGCGAAGCCCTGTGTCGGTAGCAACATCATCACCGTCACCACGCCGTCGTGCTGACGGAACTCTCCCGTGAAGCTCTGCTGGATCGGAGTTCGCGGGACATCATCGAGCTGAACGTGTGCTGAACTCGGAGGTGCCGTGCGTTCGGTACTTGGATCGGTTGGATCGTGAAGAGGTACGACTACAACAACCGCGTTGTGCTAACGCTTCCGCTTCCGGTCTATGAGGGTACGTAGACAACACTCTACCCTCTCGTTGCTATGCATCACCATGATCTTGCGTGTGCGTAGGAATTTTTTTGAAATTACTACGTTCCCCAACAGTGGCATCCGAGCCAGGTTTTATGCGTTGATGTTATATGCATGAGTATAAGCCTTGCAAGCATTGCAACTAATGAGTTAGTTGCGGGATGATGTATTACGGAATGAGTAAAGAGACTTGCCGGTAACGAGATTGAACTAGGTATTGAGATACCGACGATCGAATCTCGGGCAAGTAACATACCGATGACAAAGGGAACAACGTATGTTGTTATGCGGTTTGACCGATAAAGATCTTCGTAGAATATGTAGGAGCCAATATGAGCATCCAGGTTCCGCTGTTGGTTATTGATCGGAGACGTGTCTTGGTCATGTCTACATAGTTCTCGAACCCATAGGGTCCGCACGCTTAAAGTTTGATGACGGTTATATTATGAGTTTATGTGTTTTGATGTACCGAAGGAGTTCGGAGTCTCGGATGAGATCGGGGACATGACGAGGAGTCTCGAAATGGTCGACACGTAAAGATCGATATATTGGATGACTATATTCGGACATCGGAAAGGTTCCGAGTGATTCGGGTATTTTCGGGAGTACCGGGGAGTTACGGGAATTCGTATTGGGCCTTAATGGGCCATACGGGAAAGGAGAGAAAGGCCTCAAAGGGTGGCTGCACCCCTCCCCATGGGCTGGTCCGAATTGGACTAGGGAGGGGGGCGCCCCCTTCCTTCCTTCCTTCTCCTTTTTCCTTTCCTTTCCTTCCCTCCTACTCCTACTACTTGGAAGGGCTCCTAGTTCTACTAGGAAAGGGGGAATCCTACTCCCGGTGGGAGTAGGACTCCCCTAGGGCGTGCCATAGAGAGGGCCGGCCCTCCCCTCCTCCACTCCTTTATATACGTGGCCAGGGGGCACCCCAAAGGCACACAAGTTGATCAGTTGATCTCTCCCAGCCGTGTGCGGTGCCCCCCTCCACCATATTCCACCTCGGTCATATCGTAGCGGTGCTTAGGCGAAGCCCTGCGTCGGTAGCAACATCATCACCGTCACCATGCCGTCGTGCTGATGGAACTCTCCCGTGAAGCTCTGCTGGATCGGAGTTCGCGGGACGTCATCGAGCTGAATGTGTGCTGAACTCGGAGGTGTCGTGCGTTCGGTACTTGGATCAGTCGGATCTGAAGACGTACGACTACATCAACCACGTTGTGCTAACGCTTCCGCTTCCGTTCTACGAGGGTACGTAGACAACACTCTCCCCTCACATTGCTATGCATCACCATGATCTTGCGTGTGCGTAGGAAATTTTTTGAAATTACTACGTTCTCCAACACCAACTGCGGCAGGCCGTCAGGGAAGTTGCACCGGGTGTTGGCATTGTGGAGGTGCACTGACAGTATGTCGTACTCCCGTGCCTCTTGCACTGTCGAGAGGGAAGAGCCAATCCAAATCTTCTCATGTGTTTCACAGTCGGTGGTCTCCGCAACCCACACCCCCCAGCGGCGTTGCCGTACGCCAAGGTATTTCCTTTGTGGCAGGGGCGGCGATGAGAGGTGCCATGGGCTCGTGACTACTCATGGCGACATGGATCCGCGCGATGGCGAGGAGTGGCGACAGCTGGATCTGGCCATTTTTTCAGCAGGGCGATGATGCTGGAGTGGATAGGGATGGGGGTGGAGGCCCGCCGGCAGGGATTGTGCATCAATGGAATGGAAAAGGAGGAAAGGTGGGGTGTGGATAATTTTTACTCTATGAATGGGTGGTCGAGTATATATAAGGGTCATGACAATCACGGAGTAAAAATATATCCTCCACTAATGGCGATAGGGGTCGGTTTGTTGTCAGTTAGAGGAGGAAAACGAAATTTACCCTCCTCTAGCCGAATAATGGATAGTTTTTTTTCTGAATAGAATAGTGGATCGGTTAGAGATGCTCTAAGGGTTTGTCGGTTGGTCAATTAGTAGCCTACCAGATTCGAATCTTATATTCGGTGCAAAAATAATCAAAATGTTTGTGCCACATTTTTTTTGCGGGGGTGTGCCACATTATTTGAAATGTAGACCAATAGATTGGGCAAAACTGACCTGCTGCGGTAGCGAAACATATGTTAATAGTACTAACTGATCCAAGTACCTTTTTACATAAAATTCAAATTAATTGTGATATTTCCAGCGAAAAGCAAAAAGTTTGCCCACTTGAAAATGTCCAAATTTCTGGAAATTTCAACGAAAATTTAAACCTTGATCAGACTCCGCTATTGGTGTCTCGAACTTCCTCGAGAGTCACTGCCTTCACACCATACGAAAATCCCCTTTGCGCCCCCAACGAGGGACACACGGGACAACTTTGGGTTCTCTTTTTCACAGAAAAAAGTTGTTTGGGTTCTCTTGGTTACATTTTCTTTGAACGACATATTTTATTTATTTTGAGTACAGGGTTCATTTAGGATTCTTTTTATTTGTAGTATTTTATTGGAAAAGGAACGGTCTAGTGTGGTTTTTTTTGAGCAAAGATAGCTTTTTTTTTTGAGGCAACGTCACGAGGCTTTATTAATTCGTCACAATGTTTACAGGGACGGAAGGTAGGTTTCCGGGATGGCCTAACCAGACACGGCGGCCACCACCGAGAGATAATGCATGCCTCACTAAGTTGTGAGCTTCATAATTGGAGCTCCTAGACTCATGTTTAAAATTACAGAACTAAAAAACTGAAGAGTGGGCTATTATTTCATGTACAATTGCACCGTAGCTCGCAAGATTGTCCTTCTGTAAGTCTTTCACGACCACTTTGCAATCCGATGCAACTTCAACCCGCCTCAAATATAGATCATCCGCCAGTGCCAAGGCTTCTCTAATAGCTAGAGCTTCAAGGGTCGGTGGGTCTGCAATGTTGCTGAAGCCACAAGTTGATGCACCGATGAACATGCCTTCATGATTTCTACAAATCACTCCAACTGAGCCGAACCCTTGCCTCGATACAGCCGCATCAACGTTAATCTTGGCATTCCCCGCCGACGAGGCCAGCCACCCCCTTGGGTTGACGCATCTCTGCGTCGTGACAGCCGGGGTTTTGGCATTGATCACCAGCAACTCCCCCAAGTAGCTAGATATGAAGCTGTCGACCGAGTGAGGAGATTGGAAGATACTCTCATGAATGGCCTTCCTCCTGGCTCCCCATATTGCCCAAAGAGACACCACCAAACGATCAAACTGCTCTTTTGTTAATATTTCATGTATAGCAAAGAGCCAATCTTTTGAGTTCTCCTCTCCTCGTTCTACCATGTGTTGCACCAAATCCTCCGGAGCCAGAGCCCATATACTCGCAGACATAGGGCATGTAATCAGTGCATGCTTCCATGTGTCCACGGCTCCACAGAGTAAGCAAGAGTTTTCGGTTGACATATGACGGTGATGCAAAACAGTCCCAGTTGGCATAGATTGTCGGGCCAATCGCCATAGAAACATCCTGAGTTTTGAGGGTACTTGGATATGCCAAATCATGGACCAGTTGTTGGTCTCACTGGCCTCATATGAGGTGCCTCCCTTCTCATGCAACCATGCTTCCCTGTCGTGCTTAGTCTTGAGAATCATGTGATAGGCAGACCGAACACTGAATCTCCCCCTAGGGTCATGATGCCACGCCCAAAAATCGTCAACACGACGCGTGCACAAAGGGATCTTGAGAATTGCCTCGGCGTCGAAGGTAGTGAAAATCGTTCGGACCAGGCCCTCATTCCAGCTAGCCGATGTGACATCAATGAGTTGTGATACTCGGTCCGGTGGATTTTGGACGAGAGCTGTTATAGGGCGCTTGTAATTGTCTCGCGGTATCCAGTTGTGTCGCCAAATATTAGTGGATGCACCATCTCCTATTCTGCGCACCAAACCTTGTGCCAAGATGTCACGCCCGTCCAGTATCGCCCTCCATATCTGTGATGGGTGGGCTCCTAGCTTAGCCTGAAGTAAAGAGCAATCCGGAAAATATACTGCCTTGAGAATCCGGACACTGAGAGATGTACTGTCTGTGAGCGTACGCCATGCCTGCCTTGCTAACAATGCAAGATTGAAGATCTCCAAGTCACGAAATCCCAAACCTCCTAAATGCTTCGGCAAAGTCATGGTATCCCATGCTACCCAGCTCGGCTTCCTCTTCCCTTGTTTTGAGCCCCACCAGAACTGACGAATGATCGATGTGATGCTATCACAAAGACCTCTTGGCAGACGGAAACATGCCATCGAGTAGACTGGGATCGCTTGTGCAACCGATTTAATCAAAATTTCCTTGCCAGCCGCAGACAACAATTTCTCCATCCAACCTTTAATCTTTTCCCAGACACGGTGTCGGAGATATTTGAACGTACCATTCTTCGAGTGACCAACATCTGTTGGCATACCCAGGTAGCGTTCACTCAATGATTCATTCTGGACCTGCAAATTGTTCTTTATAGTCTCTCTCAACTGTGCCGGGCAACCCTTACTGAAGAAAATCGAAGATTTATCATTGTTGATCCTCTGCCCCGAAGCGTTATAGTAAATATCAAGTAGGTTTGACACCTGAACTGATCCTTCCCCACTGGCTTTGAAAAGCAACAGGCTATCATCTGCAAACAGGAGATGGTTAACGGTAGGAGCCGTAGGAGCCACCTGAATACCTGTCGGAGACGACTGAGAACTTGATTTAAGGAGGCACGAGAGGCCCTCTGCTGCGATCAAGAACAAGTAGGGGGAGATCGGGTCTCCCTGCCGGATACCTCGTGTAGGCTTGAACGATTCTATCCTTTCTCCATTGACACACACCGAAAATGAGACTGAAGAAATCATGCGCATGACAATATCTATCCAGTGGCCGTCAAAACCCAATTTTGTCATGATCCCTCGCAAATAGTCCCACTCTAATCTGTCATACGCCTTCATCATATCCAGTTTTAGAGCACAGAAGCTGTTGGACTTTGATCTGGACCTCTTCATGAAGTGCAAACATTCATATGCGCAAATGATGTTATCAGTGATGAGCCTTCCGGGGACAAAAGCAGATTGCTCTTCCGATATTATGTCAGGTAATATCACTTTTAATCTATTGGCTATCACCTTTGAGGCTATTTTATACAAAACATTGCACAGGCTATTTGTAGTATTTTATTGGAAAAGGAACGGTCTAGTGTGGTTTTTTTTTTTAGCAAAGATAGCTAGCCTTTATTGATCATCTAAAATGTTTGTAGGTATGGTGGGCCTAAACAAATTGGCCCAAATCGCTACCTTTCTCACCAAAACTGCCGCCAGCGCAGCGGCGAGCGCCGGAGCCTAACCTTCTCCGTCACTACCGGGGAAGAAGATTTCGAGGATGCGGTTTGCTGCTCCAGGTGGAGGTGGCGGCGAGTCGCCTGATGCCCTACGGCGGAAGCAGGCGCTCCGCGCGCGTTGATCCCGCCTGGGTCCAGAGGGTTAGCGCGAAATTCGACTAGGCGAGGCGTAGTTGGTGGCAGTGTCTCGCCGTGGAGAGAGACCGTGGCCTGTGAGGAAGAGGGTGAGGGGATGAGGAGGAGGAAGAAGAAGGATATTTGGGTCTTTGTGCGTGGCCTGATGGTAGGTATTTGGAACTCGTATTTGCAGTTCAGACATGAGTAGATAGGTAGACGAGAAACAGCTAAATGAAATTGTACTGAAACAGGAAACGGGCAGATACCTTTGCAGGAGCTGCATTTGTACTTTTTTTGTTTCTCCCAAATTCAGTGGATATAATTACAATTTTCGGATCATTACCCACAAATTTCTCTTGGGATGCTTAAGTGATAGATCTTCTAACAGCTTGATCTCAATTAACATGGCAGGTGTGGTCAAAGAATGCAGACATCTGTAGCAAGATGCAACGAGTGCGTCGTGTACCATAATTGGCACCGCAAGGGTGACTGGAAAAAGCGTTTCGTCAAGATTGTCACTGGTGATTTTGTGGTAAGACCTGGTCATTCTCTGTTCTGGAAAAAGAGTTTCGTCAACAGTGCTTGTTGGTCAAAGGCATGTTTTAACGGAAACCAAAGAATGCGAGGTAATATGGAACGTATGTAGGTGGCACTTCACAAAATAACAAGTAGGGGTGAGTAAAGTCATCAGCACTTATCTGGGTATAAGAAGTCATTCTGAGCATGACGATGAACTAGTGATAAGTGCCTTCGTTGTTGTTGATATCTTTTCCCACTTACAGCAGTGTCAAATTTCCTAACCCTATGATATTCTCCATACTGACATAAATCACCTACAAACTACTACTACAGTTTCCCAATCCCATGCCAACCATCTACAGACTATACTAGCGTAGCATGAGTAACTTTCATGTGGTCACACTCAACTATTGTTTGCTTGGTGCCGACATGACTACATTTTGATATGATCCAGTCGGTGTGTGTTATTTTTCTCCGTAAAAAATAAATGTTGGTTTTGTTCAAACAAATGGGCTTTTATAGTGCACCATTGAATCTTGATTGCCAGTACAGGAACCTTCTGTTTAAGTAAAAAAGAGCTCACATTTTCTTATTCTTGCAGGATGTACCAAGAAAGTTTTTAGAAAATAATATCAGAGGGCAGATACCTGACGAAGTCAATCTTGATTTACCTAACGGTAAAACATATACCGTTCAGGTTTCGAAGCAAGAGAACGGCCTCATCTTTCAATCTGGATGGGCAGAATTTGCCAGAACTTATGAACTCGTACAGGGTGATATCTTATTGTTTGAATCCAGTGGAAGCTCCTGCTTTGAAGTTCGAATATTCAATCAAACTGGCTGTGAGAAAGAGTTATCCTGTGTTGCGATGAAAAACACTGCTTGTCTCGATGAAAAGAGCATGCCGCATGATAATGATATGCAGTCGCCAAATAATGAAAGGCTGGCTTGTAACTGCAGTGTTACCTCTCGTCACCTTTATGCCCTAACAAGTAAAATTACGTAGAAATATCGATATTCTATCCTTATCCATACTGAAGTAGGAAATTCTCTTATTTTCCTTTAGTGTTTATTGTGGCGCATACTTGCCCGCCTACTGCAATAATCCAAATTTATTACTGTATTTATTATCATGTAAGTAGACTGTTTACCTAACTGCAGCATGTGGTGTCGTAACATGAGTGAGTATCTGAGTTAGTGTGCGTCTAAACAATTTCATCTCTGCTAACATGGTAGGTGTGGTAACATGAGCGGCAAACGTCACGCAATATGCAAGGTGTGTGCTGCATTTTATTATTGGCACCACATGGATAAAATGCGTTTCTTCATGGTTATGATGGGTGTCAGTGCCTCAAAAAATGAACTGGTAAGACATTGCTAATCACGCTGTTCTCGTGCACCAATATGTATCTTATATAGTTCTTTTAGATTGTTATTTGGGGGGATGTTGATAAATTGAGCTAGCAACTTTGTAAACTTGATGCCGAAGTTGGGACCTTAGATTTTGTACACTGCTCTTGGTTTCCTTTACAGTGACTGCTTTAACTCGTAAGTAAATATGTGTTCTTTTTGTTATTCCTGCAGACCATACCAAAAGAGTTCTCAAACAATGTCAGAGGGAAAATATCTGACGAAATAAAGCTGGAAGTGCCAGATGTACAAGCATATAGAGTTCAGGTTGACAAGGAACCGAATGAAGTAGTCCTTCGATCTGGATGGGATGCATTTGTTAGTGCCTATGAACTTAAAGAGGGTGACACATTGTTGTTTGTGTATACTGGGAACTCCCACTTAAAAGTTCAAATCTTCAATTTAAGTGGTTGTGATAAATTGTTATCGTGCGTCGTGAAGAATAATCATATGCACTCACCTAGAGAAAGGTCAGTGGTAACTAAATTCACATTCTGTGTTTCTAGGACAAATAAGCATAACTTTGTGCACTTGTTGTGTCATGTCTTCTATATACTTTCTTGTAAATGTACCTAGGACTCCCTCCATTCCTAAATAGTGTGCTTTAGTTTTTTTTTAAGTCAAACCTTGTAAGCTTTGATCAAGTTTAAGAAATTTTTATCAACATCTTGAATACGAAATCAATACCATTAGTGACCTGCTGGTGCTCCACCTTGGACTATATCTTAATGTTGACACATAGGCAAAAATCTGATGTGGCACACTATTTAACGAGGAAAGAGAGCATTACTATATCTTAATCTAGATATAGCTCTTAGCACAAAAACCAAGACAAATCATGTGTTTTCTCTCTCAAAACACATTAATTAAGAGCTCTTTTAAATACAACAATAAGATAGGATCCAGTGAAGGAGCTATATCTAACTACAAACTTAATTTATATGATATAGCTTAAGCTATAATGCATTAGCAATGCCCTTAGATTCATCATGAAATACATTTTCATATGGGATATATTTGGTATTGTAGATATAGATGGTTATCTCAATAAACCTGGCAAAGTTTTTACTTTGGTGAAAACACATCTCACTACATTATGGGACAAAGGGAGTACATATGACATCTCCAACAAGCTGTACACATTCTTGTTGGAAAAAAAATATACATGTCATCAATCAACAAATTATCATACAACTACTCCAATGAGTTGTATCTAAATTGTCCAATAGGAGGTGAGAGAAATAAGCGTGGTTGCTAACTAATTCACCTCATTAGCTTGTGCAAGGGTTGTTGGTTAATTTACATACAATTTCTCTCTCTCTCTCTCTGTGCGTGTGTGTGTGTGTCCCCCCCCTCCTCTCTACATTTACTAGATGATATCCTGCGTGTTGCAGCGGGATTGGTTGCAATATTTTCAAAGAGTTTTAGTTGTATGGAATTTGAATATGAGAATGTAAATGGGAAATTATATATAATTTACCATACAACAACAAGAAAGCCTTTACTCCAAAACTAGTTGGAGTAGGCTAGAGCTGAAACCCATAGGATCTCGCAACTAACTTATGGTTTTGGCACATGGATAGCTAGCTTCCATGCGGCTAGTTCTTTGGTGATACTCCGGTCCTTCCATGCGGATATCTCTTTATAGACTCCTCCCATGTCAAGTTCGGTCTACCCTGACCTCTCTTGACATTATCAACACGCTTGGCCGTCCGCTAGGTACTGGAGCTTCTGGAGGCCTGCGCTAAATATGCCCAAACCATCTGAGACGTTGTTGTACAAGCTTCTCTTCAATCAGTGTTACCCCAACTCTATCCCGTATATCATCATTCCGGACCCAGTCTCCTTGTGTGGCGACACATCCATGCCAACATGCGCATCTCCGCTACACATAACTGTTGGATATGTCGCCTTTTAGTCGGCCAACACTCAGCACCATACAACATTGCAGGTTGAATCGCCGACCTATAGAACCTGCCTTTCAACTTTTTTGGCACTCTTGTCACGGAGAACGCTAGAAGCTTGGCGCCACATAATCCATCCGGCTTTGATTTGATGGTTCACATCTTCATCGATATCCCCATCCTTCTGTAGCATTGACCCCAAATATCGAAAGTTGTCCTTCTGAGGCACCACCTGCCCATTAAGGCTAACCTCCTCATCGTTCCTAGTAGTACTGAAACCGCACCTCATGTACTCGGTTTTAGTTCTACTAAGCCTAAAACCTTTCGATTCCAAGGTTTGTCTCCATAGCTCTAACTTTCTATTAACCCCAGTCCGACTAACATCGACTAGCACCACATCCGCAAAGAGCATACACCATGGGATATTTCCTTGTATATCCCTTGTGACCTCATCCATCCCCAAAGCAAATAGATAAGGGCTCAAAGCTAACGCTGGTGTAGTCCTTCGGAAAGTCATCAATGTCGTCATCACTTGTCCGAACACTTGTCACAACATTATCATACATGTCCTTGATGAGGGTAATGTACTTTGTTGGGACTTTGTGTTTCTTCAAGGCCCACCACATGACATTCTGTGGTATCTTATCGTAGGCCTTCTCCAAGTCAATGAACACCATATGCAGGTCCTTCTTTTGCTCCTTGTATCTCTCCATAAGTTATCGTACCAAGAAAATGGCTTCAATGGTCGACCTCCCAGGCATGAAACCAAACTGATTTTTCATCACGCTTGTCATTCTTCTTAAGTGGTTCTCAATGAGTCTCTCCCATAGCTTCACTGTATGGCTCATCAGCTTAATTTCATGGTAATTAGTACAACTTCGAACATCCCCCTTGTTCTTGAAGATTGGTAATAATATACCCCGTCTCCATTCTTCTGGCATCTCATTTGCTCCTAAAATGAGGTTGAAAAGATTAGTTAGCCATATTAGCGCTATGCCTCTAAGGCCTCTCCACACCTCAATGGAGGTACAATTAGGGCCCATTGCCTTGCCTCCTTTCATACTTTTTAAAGCCTCCTTGAACTCAGACTCCTAGATTCACCGCATAAAACGCCTGCTGGTATCATCAAACGAGTCATCCAGTTCAATGGCAGAGCTCTCATTCTACCCATTGAATGCCTTGTCGAAGTACTCCCGCCATCTATGCTTAATCTCCTATTTCTTCATCAGGAGCTGGTCTACTTCGTCCTTGATGTATTTGACTTGGTCGACATCCCTCGTCTTCCTCTCTCAGATCTTGGCCATCTTATAGATGTCCCTTTCGCCTTCCTTTGTGTTTAACCGCTGGTAGAGATCCTCATACGCCCGACCCCTTGCTTCACTCACAGCTCGCTTTGCAGTCTTCTTTGCGTAGGCTAGAGCAAAGCTTAAGATATCTTCTCCTTCTTGATTCTTGATGCCATAGCCAAAGCCCCCATGCACTCCTTCAAAACTTGTGTTAGATGTACCCACGTGGCCGTTGATGTCTCTTCCTGTGAAGAGCTTCTCGCCAATGGGTACACTCCTAACCATGTCCTCCAGGCCATCCCAGAACTCCCTCTTGGTCTTCTCATTGTGGCCTACTTGCGGGGCATACACGCTGATAACATTGAAAACCAAGTCCCCAACTACTAGCTTGACCAGGATAATCCGGTCCCCACTCCATACTTGAGGCCCTTGTTGATCAAAGATGCCTGCTCCATTTCTCTTTGTAGTCGTCCCCGTGTACCATAGCTTGAAGCTGGAATCCTCCACCTCCTTCGCCTTATGTCCCGTCCATTTGGTTGTCCCCTCTATGTAGTTGTAAAATATTTATAGAATATAAGTATCATGTCCCGTGCATGTTGAGAAAATATAATTAGTGGGTTTGGTTAAATGGCATGTGTGATGAGGTGAAAAGTGTACATGTTGAGAACAACAGAAGTAATGGAGTCATGCATGTTGAGAGTAATAGAATTAGTTGGATTGATGAGGTGGCATGTGTGGTGAGGTAGGATGTGTGCATGTTGAGAGAAATGAAAGTAGCGGGGATCAAGTATATAGACATATAGGATTCCTGTCACATGATCATACATACTAGGTGTCAAGTTTTACCAACACCTATCTTACAACTGTTGGAGATGCCCTTAGTAAGGTATATCTGTGTGCATGTGTGGTGCTTGGGTGTGTGCATGTGTGTGTGTGTGTGAGCATGTGCTCTCGGTGGATTTGATTTCTGTATTCTAACAATTTCATCTCAACTGAACACAGTATGAAGAAACTATGCACAGTGTGCCTAGAATGTGTTGATCGCCATTATTGGCACATGAAAGATCATGATTGGTGTTTTCTCAAGGTTATGAGTCTGAGTAATTTCAAGGATGAAATGGTAAGACCTTGTCAATAACACTATTTTCTGCACCAAATATATATTCTACAGTTCTCTAAATTGTTGTTTAGTGAGCAATTGAGAAACACTGCCAATCTTGATGCTGAAATTAGGAGCTTGAGAACCAATTTTGTTCACAATAAATATAGTTTACATGAAATGAAACTGCATGAAACCCAAACAACCAAAATTTTCTACTCCCTGTGATCCAAAAAAAAGTGTCGTGGGTTTACTTCAGCTTTAGTTCAAATTTGAACTAAAACCACGACACTTTTTTTTTGGATCGGAGGGAGTAATAAATAGTAGTGAAAACATGTGCTCTTAATTTTTCTCACAGTGAATTATAGGTAGGGAGATGGGATGGAAATCACTTAACCATGTCTATGGTCATTGGCTGCTCAATGATCCTTTTTCATTTGTTCCTTTATGCAGGCCATACCAGATGAGTTCACCACTAATTTCAGAGGTCACATTTCTGATAAAGTCAAACTAGAAGTACCTGATGGCAACATTTATAATGTTCAGGTTGCCAAGGAACAGGATAAGTTTATTCTTCGATCAGGGTGGGTGGACTTCACTGGTGCTTATGAACTTAAACAGTACGACTCCCTGTTCTTTATATATAGTGGGGACTCCCACTTCAAAGTTCGAATCTTAAAACCAAGTGGTTGCGAGAAAGCGTTGTCATATGTTACAATGAGCTGTGGTCCTAATGTCCAAGAAAGGGTCATTTGTCATGCTCTATCACTACCTAGCATAAAAAGATGTAGAAATGACAATTTGACGGACAATTTGAAAACTGCAAAGGTTACTCCAACGGACTCACCTTCGCAGAAATCAAGTTCAGAAATGAACAGTTGAGTGTGCAATTTCCATTACTGCTTTTTAGGATTTCTTTTACTACTTTTTTGTTCTCATTGCTGCTTTCATGATTGATGTTGCACAGCACAAGATGTCACATCTTCAAAAGATATTCCGGAACCAAGGAGTTCATATGGCCTTCCGGGGTCCACTGAATCATGATACATCTTAGAAAAGGGCTGTATACTGACTAGCGCTCAGAAGGCAAGAGTTGACACATTTGTGAAGGAAAGTTGGACTGGAATCCAAATTTATGTCACAGTCATGAATGAGAAAAGTCTGCCTGATGGTTGTCTGGTACAGTATCTTTTGCAGTGAATGATCTTTTTGAATGAATACTATAATATCTTGCTAGAGCTTTGTCGAAATTGTTAAAACCCTAGCTCTCTGCAATTACGGTCAGTTCATTTATTTGTAACAGGTCATCTGCAAGGATTTTGCAGCCAAACACCTTCCGCGCCAAGACCAGACAATAAAACCCTGTTATCCTCAGAACAACAAAACATGGGACGCCAATTTGGCGGTTATCACTGATGGTGCATGCACCCGTTCATGCATCCTTGCTGCTGGTTGGCTGGACTTTGTACGCGACAACAACTTGCGGGAAGGTGATATCTGCGCATTCTAAGTGTCAAAGGACCATGATAGAGTGATAATAACAGTCCACCTCTTAAAGAATGTTGTCGTAACAGGACATACCAAACCAACCAGCCAGCAGCAGAAGAAATGGTCTCACCCAGGCTATGTGGTTACAAAATACACCAAACTGACTTGCAAGCAGAAGAGAAAAATCGAAGAGAGGATCCAGGCTATTAAACCTGAAATCAGAATATTCGTATCCATCATCTATAGCAGCCGTGCCAAGCTGGTAAGTTGCGTCGATCCGTGCTGTTTCATCTTCTTAATAAGGATCTATATATGTTGTTTGTTGCTCTGTTGACAACTTACCATTCCGCCTTATGAATGTGCAACGAACAAACTCAGTCCATAGAAGTGCGATATGCTACCGCTCATCTTCCACGCGAGGAGCAGTGGGTGAGGCTTCAACTGCCTGGGAAGAACCACACTTGGAAAGCCAAGCTCTATATCGGCGACAAGGACAAAGGCAAATGTTATGCGCTACAAACAGGCTGGAAGAAGTTTGTAGATGACAACAAACTGCAGGATGACGACATGTGCCTGTTTGAGCTACTCAAGAACGAGGAGCTCACCATGAACGTCCACATCATTCGCAGAGATTGAGAGAAGCGTAGCTGGCCAATGTCGCCTGCCATGGTGGTGGTGGCGCCACTCTTGTAGTTGGTGCATTTTGTATCAGAAATGCACAAACTTTGGGTTCCCCCATCTCCCAAATACTTGCGAGAAACCCTGTTGATGTCGATGAGATGGGTTTCAGTTTGGTTTCAGCTCCTGCAAGCATGTCTATGTTTTGTTTCAAAGCTACTGGTTAGTTTTGTTTTATTTTTTTTTGAAGAGGAAAAAACCCTCAATCTCTACACCGAGTGATGCATGCATATTGTTAATTATTGATATTGCTGAATCAATCTTTTTTTAATGACAAGAAGCCTGGCCTCTGCATCGAAAGATGCACACAACCTATTTATTAAGCAAAATAAGTCCAATTCACTGAGTACAAAAAGGTTGCAAAACACAACCTATTTGTAGGTCTGAAAGGGTCTGAAAGAACTACATAGCTCCACATAATCTGTTACTGGCAATGCCAGCCAAACTGGATGAACAAACTTAGTGCAACAATTTTTTGACGGTTGCACCCAAAGACCATAAGCCCTCTCGTGTGTCCACACGCTGCATCCATGACACATATAATCAACGTCGTAGCTTTGAAGATAACCTGCAAAAAATGGAATAGATCATCTGTTAAACAGGTACATTCAGGCAATTCCAAATTGCCCAAAGAGTGACATAAATTCACAACGCGATTTGGCCCTTCAGACTATGGTGAATACCCTCCAACCAACTAGTACATTTAACAACAAATCTAAAGATATATATTTTAGAGCAACTCCAACACGCCGACTCAAACAGACGACGTTTTTGTCCGTTTTTTGACCGTTTGTAGGTGATTCAAGATTGTGGGCCGTTCCTAAATATAAGTCTTTCTAGAAATTCCAACAAGTGACTACATACGAAGCAAAATGAGTGAATCTACACTCTAAAATATGTCTACATACATTCGTATGTTGTATTCCATTTGAAATGTCTAAAAAGACTTATATTTAGGAACGGAGGGAGTAGCAAACTAGTTTTGTAAAGTGCTCTTGATTTTTCTTTACAATGACTGCCTTAACTTGTTAGTAGGTTATTCCTGCAGACCATACCAGAAAAGTTTGCAAACTATGTCAGAGGGCACATATCTGAAGAAATAAAGCTAGAAGTGCCTTGGTGGCTTCGGTCACCGTTCTAGGGTGTTGGCCTTGCAGATCCGGTGGCTGGAAGGGTTCCAGGGGAATCTCTTGGCCGGTGTGGCGGCCACTCCGATGGCAGTGCCTTTGGGTGTTGCTTCCCTCGTTGGAGGCTTCGGAGAGGATCTCCTTCCTTCCACCTCTCCCAGGAACTCAGGTGAAAACCTCAGACTCCCCCTGTTCCAAGCGACGACGACACCACGGTGGCGTGCTCCTTCCTGAAGGCGTTGCTCGGGGGCTGCTCAAGCGGCGGTGGAAGTGGCGGCGGTTCGATGTCGACACATGCATTCTGGTCAGCTTCATCTTGGAGGCTGCGGCGACGTAGGCGACGCTCGTCTGGTGGAGCTATTGCCGATGGTCGAGGCATCGTTGGCAGTCTGCGCCATCAGGTTCGGGGTGCTCAGGGGGAAACCCCAGATCTGAGTCTTCCGGATCGGATGATGATGGCGTTCTATCGCTTTCCCTTCTGGGGGCATCGTCTTGGAGCAAGTGCTGACTGGAGGGATGGTGGAGCGGTGTTTCATCCCAAACTTTGATGGCGGCGGAGATCGATGGCATGGCGCTGTGGAGACTCGGCGTCCGACGTGCGGAGATGGGCTTGCGCAGGAGGAGGTTGCTGTCTGGCGTCACGGTGACGTCGATGGCAGAGTGGCCAGACAAGGTAGAAGCCTCAATATGATCTGAAGACCTGTGGAAGATGGCGGCGACGACACACGAGTGCGTCTGACCGGATTGTGCCCCAGACCCGGTATGTGGCTCGGCTGGGGCTTCCGAATGAGTTTTGGCTTCCGGCTTTTGATGTTAGGCTTAAGTGAGTGGTTTGAGTAGTGGCCCAGCTAGCACCCCTTCATCATTTTGGATAGGAATAGCGGCATATGTTGCCAAGATGATGGATTCAGGCACATTGTTGTAATACTTTGTAAGGCCCCTCCCAATGCTCTACTTTGTACAGGTGTTAAGGTTGTCAACTAAGCAAAAAATATGATGTGGCATGCTAGTTAAGAAGAGAGAGAGTAGTATGGTGACCCCAGGAAGAAACGGTGCTAAGCACGTGTACCTAGGTGGAAGTACAATTCTGAGTCTACAACGAATTAAATGCACAAAGTTTAGCACCCAAAAGCTTAGCACCTTTGCATTGTGAACTTGAGTTGCTAAGGCATTTAATATGATTAGCACCTCATCTAAGCACCTTTGCATTGGAGGAGGTCTAAGGTCCTCGAGAATAATCAATAAAGTGGCCGTATGCATCTCCCAGATGCAGAGGACGGAGTCATCCTCCTTTTCTAAAAAAAAATGAATGTTGACATAATTAAAGCATAGCTGGCTGGTGTCGCCTGTCATGGCGTCGACGCCACTCTTTTGGTGATCCGTAATCTAGTGACGCCACTCTTTTGGTGATCCGTAATCTAGTACCTTTTCTGTCAGAAATCCACAAGCTTTTGGTTCCCCCATCTCCCATTCTTGCAAGAAACCCTGTCGATGTCGATGCGACAGGTTTCAGTTTGGTTTCAGCTCCTGCGAGCATATCTATGTTTTGTTTTGAAACTATTGGTCAATTAAGACTGGTTTGATGTTTCTGTTGGCTTGTAAATTGGCTAAAACATGGTGGGCATTGTTACATCAGCCTTACAGCCACCTTCTCTTGCAATGCTATACCTCTCTGTGCATATGTTATCCTTCAAGAAGGTTCTGAGATGAAATTATTGTGCTATAAACTCAGCACTGTACCCAGGATGCATTCTCGCGACGTATGTTCGGAACTTGTTTTAAAAGTCTGGTTTTCCATTTTGGAAAAGAAATGCTGCGTCCACAAATCTGCAGCCACATGAACGGGTGCCGCTCCCAGCTCGCGCGCTGGCTCCAGCTCCTCGCTGCCAAGGGCGTCCAGGACCTCGTCCTCGTCAACCGCCCGACCGCTCGACGTGCCTCTCCCCGTCTTGCTCTTCAGCATCACCACCCTCACCCTCCTCTACGTCGGCGTCTGGAAGCTGCCGGGCACGGCCGCCCTGCGTGGCGCCTCCTTTCCCCACCTCCGCGAGCTCGGCCTCTGTTTCATCGAAATGGAGCACGGCTTCGTCGACTCCCTCGTTGCCAGGAGCCCCGTCCTGGAGATCCTCAACGTCGTCGGATGCTTGGGTGGCTTGCGTTTACGTCTCATCAGCAAGAGGCTCCGGTGCGTGCAAATCTGTGTGATGAAATTCTCGAATTCATTGAATTTCAGCTCGGGATAAAGCCGGGCAGCGGAAGTGCCATGCTCACGGGTGTGAAGATTCTGAGTTTGAATGTGTGTTTCGGTGTTCGCAATGACGTTAAGACGGTGCCTACCTTCCTCAAATGCTTTCCCAACACCAAGAGACTGCATATTGTGGTATGTGTCACCAATCCATGATCGGCTTATATTTGTATGGATTTCTCGCCTGTTGTTGCGATGGGCTTTGAGATGTGTTTATATGTGATGGCTCTTTATATGTGGTTGCGGAGAGACTACATATTAATGATTGATTGCATACTTCAAGTCAGTCATTGTGATAGCTCTTTATATGATCTTTTTTGTTTCGTGCACTGTAATGTATGATGCGTGACATATGTGACTAGTTATAGGTTAAACTCCATGCCTTGCCATTTATTCTCAGCCACCATCTGGTCTTCTCGACAATCTACATAGGTAGACTATACCATACAGATAGAATTATTAAGGGTTTCATGCTGATCAGTTTATGCTGACACTTGGTAAGAATGTTTTCTTGTGGCACAATGATTACTATTCCGATACCTTGATTTGTGGTGCTTTGCTTTTTTATGTATGTCCAAATTTTCTTGTTCTATTGTTTCTCACTGTGTTAATAGGAGTTACTGTAATAGATGCTATATTAAAGCTTATATTTTTGAAAGGTAAACATAGTAAACTTGCACATTAAGTACAGTTTCCTGAGGCTTTCTGGTATTGGTACTACCATAATCGCTATATTGATGCTAGTAAACTAATTTTACCATATTAGGATCTTAGGAATTTATCTCCTAGTAATTTGTATTAATTTGCTGTCCATGAATCATCTTGTTTTTCTCTCTCTGCACTACTAGGCTTTTTTTTCAATTTGACTACTAGGCTATTTAGTACTCTCTCCGTTCTAAAATAGATGACTCAACTTTGTACTAAAGTTAGTATAAAGTTGAGTCATCTATTTTGGAACGGAGGGAGTAGTTACAGTACATTCTGCTAGTTGCTGAAAAAGGCTTCCGCCCCACTTTATATATAAAGCAATGATCAAACACGGCCAGGTACAAACACACGCTAGTCCGTCCGAGGAAGGATTAGGTTTTCACCCCGGCCAACACTCACCGCCACCGAACGCCACACCCCGGCGACCACGTTGCCCACACGGACATGGCCACCGGGCAGCACCAAACCGCGAGCTCTGCCCATGAGCACCACGGTACCACCCCTAGGGTCGCCGCCCCAGAATCCAAGACCTTCATACCACCTCACCCGAGACTTGGCGCTACCCCAACCAAAGACACGAGCGGAAATGACTCGCCTTTCGCATCCCTGGGCGGCCCCAGTGCCGTGACCCAACAAGCCGGCCAAAATTGGCCTCCATCGACCCGTCCTGCTGCACCGGGTGCGAGACGAGCTCGGTCCTGCCGCCGGGCGCGAGATGAGCATAGTGCTGCTGCCGGGCGCGAGACAAGCTCGGTCCTGCTGCCGGGCACAAGACAAGGTCAGTCCTGCTACTGGGGGCGAGACGAGCTCGATCCTGTAGCATGGGGCGCGAGACGAGCGATGGACCGCAACTGGGATCGGACCGACCCTTCAACGGAGTGAGCGCCTGGACGACGGGGGAAGGGGCCGAAGGCCGACACAGACCGCCTACAGACGGGCCGACGCCAGAAAAAACCAGCCGCCGCCGCAACCGATCTGCCACCACCACAACACCAGCGTGTCCACGCCCTGGCTAGATCCGCCCAGAGCCCCGCCACCCCGCCCGGAGCAACAGAGACACTAGCCGCATCACCACCACCTCATCAAGGCCGGCGGCCACCGCTGCCAACACCAACCCTCACCATCCACCGGATCTGGGCAGGGAATCCCAGATCCTCAGCCCCCGCCACCCACCACCATCCAGAACAGGGCAGGGGGCCAGATCCGCCACCAACCCGCACCGGAGCCCCGAGCTGCGCCCGCGCCGGAGGGAGGGAAGGAGGCAGCGCCAGCGACCGAAGGACGCCGGGAGGGAGAGAAGGAGCCAAGGCAGGGCCGGCCCGATGCCCGGCGCCACCAGGCAGAGGGGAGCGCCCCGCGGAGCCCCCAACTGCGTGCAGGAGAGAGCCGCCTCGCCGCCGCCAATGCTACACGGCCTTTGGCCGGCGACGCCCCAAGCGGCGGCGAGGGAGGGGGTTGAGGCGTGGGGGGCGGAGGGGGCGGCGCTAGGGTTTCCTCCCGGGGGCGCCCGCGGGAGCGCCTCGAGGAGGCAGGGGAAGGTACTTTCATGCATTGAACCATAGAGTTGTCATTAAGGGTCCTAGTTGTCACATCTCCTACAAATCTGATCCCGCATTTAGGTGTACATTCAGCTGTTATTTTGACTTGCTGTGTAATGCAACCTTGAAACGTTCCATTGCTGGTTGTGATTTGGTGATGATATATTCATATATTGCTCATCAGCATCAGTTGATCAACTGCAAACCTTAATGTCTCTTTTTAGGCCTTCTCTAGCTATAGTGAAAAACCCCTTGTTCTGGATGCTTATTTCTGAAGACATAATGCGCGACGTGTGAAGAGCAATTTGCAATAAGAGTAATGCCATAGTTGTTGCAGTTTGATTTGCCATGTTGCATTCGAATTTATGGCAATTATTGCCGGCCAAGTTCTAAAAGTTGTTAAATTTTTGGATTTTTTACTTTGTTTCGAGAGTTTATTTGAATCTTGTTTTTTTCATCAGAAAATAACGCCTCATTGTCAACTGTTATTTTTTTTTAAGCATCAGTACAGACACAAGCGCTCATATCGTAGGCGCCTCGTCGTCAACGGGCGCATCGCCGGAAATCCTGAAATAAATCCAGAAATAATGCGAGCACCAGGATTTGAACCCTGGTGGGTTGGGGATACCACTGTCCACCTAACCAACTCAACCACAGGTTAATTCGCGCCAACTATTATACTTGGGCATCATAAAACCATACAAAGAATGAGTGAAGTGATGCGAGAGTCGCATGATGTCTTCTAACCTGTAGATTCGGTCCAGTCAAGTGAAATACAAATAACCGAAAATTAAGAGAAACGAGACTTGGCTCAAGGAGTGCTAAATATTTTCAGATCATAGAAATAAGAGGGAAAATGGCGAACACAAATGAGAAAAAATACAAAACATAAAAGAAAAAAAAACACATGTTGACATCACCTGACTTAAAATTATCAAAGTAGGCAGAGTTAAAGCGATCACTTGATTTTTCAGATCGTGTGCTTGCAGTGAACTGAGATCATAAAGTTAGGACGCCGCTAACTGCCACACGTGTGACATATACGACATGCGCCCACACACTGTGTGTGGTGTAAGTAGGAGGCAGCCCACACGGGCTGTGTGTGGGCGGACATTGGAATTACCCATACGTGTGGGCGCGGCTACTTCGTGTCACACGCCCAACAAGTACTATTCATCTTCACCCCGTGCGTGTGGCACGAAGCAAAAAAATGCCCACACGTCCTGACGCAGCTACGTTAGGTACCCCGCGGGATGACTATTTAGTTGCCATCCTGGTTGGCAGATGTAGTTATCCGGGATGGCAAGTGTAGTTGTAAAAGCATGGCAACTTTATCTGTTTTGGTTAATTATAGTTGCCATGTCTAATTTATGGTAGTTGCCGCGTGTAATCAAACCGTAGTTGCCGTGTGTGATTAACTACTTGCCACATATGGTCAAAACAGTAGTTGCCATGCGTGTTTACCTAGCTGCCACGTGTGGTCCAACCATAGTTGACATGTATTGTTAATCACAGTTGCCATGTGTGTTTATCTGGTTGCCACGTACGCGCAACTGCAGTTGCCGTGTAGCAAAGAATCACAGTTGTCATGTGTGTGTACCGAGTTGCCACGTTCGCGTAACTGCAGTTGCCGTGTAGCAGAGAATCACAGTTGCTATGTGTGTGTACCGAGTTGCCACGTTCGCGTAACTGCACTTGCCGTCCACAACATATGAGTGTCATGTGGGCGAAAAGCAGTTCGCCCACACGCGCATGACCTAGGTGGTGGCTGTGTAGGCAGAAACTAGTTCGTCCACACAACGCAGCTGGCAAACAGCATGGTGCGGGCGTATGGGCAAACTTTCCAACGCCCACAAAGCAGCCCCATCCCACATGGCACAAAAAATCAACCTTTTTGTGCCAACATTTGTGCAAAAGGCACTGGACGACGATCCAGACGTGTGGGTGAGTTGGGGAACGTCCACATGTGTGGGCGTTAGACTTTTCGTAAAGTTAAGTCATCTATTTTAGAACAGAGGGAGTAGGACCATAGTTAGAGTGTGACCCCCACCCCCAACATAACTTTAATACAGGTTAGAAAGACACAATGCCACTCTCAAAAATGGTGGGCGTTATTTTTAGAGGAAATGAAATTCAAATGAAACTATAGAAATCAAATAAAAATTCAAGAATTTAAGAACTTTCAGTAGTCCTATATCCCTTAGATATTACACGAAGATCCATGTAGATTTTAAATAAATTTTGCACGGATCTCCGCATAAAGTTAGACAGATTTTGCATTGACTTAAGTTGACTAAAATTTAGCAAAATCGAAATGATACTTAGCTCAAGTAGTGCTAAAAAGTTTCAAATCATAAAAATAAGAGAAAATGACAGAAATAAATGAGAAAAAAGATGCTGGCGTCACTGGACTTAGACTCAACTAAGTCTAAGTCGACTGAGATCTAGGCCTGAGTTCAAGGTAATCCACAACCATAACATTAATGTAGGTTAGAATATACGGTGTGATTTGCAAACTAGAAATTAGGCATTTTATTAGAGGACAGAAAATTCAAATGAAACTAGAGATATGAAGTAACTTTTTTTTTCATTTAGCAGCTTTTAGTAGTACTATATATAGATGAAATCTACATGGATCTGTGTGTAAACTCTGTCTTTTTTCAGATCATAAAATAATGTTTAAAGTACACAATCCTAATTCTTTTGGATTTTAGTGATATTAATAAGAGAGTTGAACAGAACAAATACTACTAAGTTTTTTAGGGGAGAAAACAAATACTAAGTTTTTTTAGGGTTAAACAAATACTAAGTGAGCAGCCATGGGCCCAGGATTTGGCCCAACTAAACGAACCAAGCGCTATATACAGTCACAGCCTAGTCTCCACTACACTAGTCGCTCGCCTCCGCTCGGAAACCCCACAAATCAGCGGGAAAACCCTCGCCGCCGACCATGGCCGGCCGTACGCCGTTCACCAACGTCGACCCGGAGACGGCGGCCTACTTGCGGCGCCTCGGCATCGACCCCCACGAGCTGGACCGAGCCACAGAGCAGCTGCTTACCTACATCTGCGTCGAGCTCCTCCCCGCCCCGCCCGTCTCCGACGCGCCCCCGCGCAGCATCTTCTCCCGCCTCCTCATCACGGAGGCCGCGCACGAACCCGCCCTCCCCGCCAGCGCCGACCTCATCAGCGTCCTCCCCGACACCCTCCTCCGCAACATCGTCTCCCGCCTCCCCATCGCGGACGCCGCGCGCACCGCCGTCCTAGCCTCGCGCTGGCGCCGGGTCTGGCTCTCCACGGAGCCCGTCCTCATCGACGCCTTCCTCCGGCCCAGCTCGTCGTCCGTCACGGCCGCCGTCTCGGGCATCCTCGAGTCGCACCCCGGGCCCTTCCGCCGCGTCCACCTAACCTGCAGCCACATGAGCGCGCACCAGGCCCAGCTCGCGCGCTGGCTCCAGCTCCTCGCCGCCAAGGGCGTCCACGACCTCGTCCTCGTCAATCGACCGTGGCCGTGCGATGTGCCCCTCCCTGACGCGCTGTTCAGCATCAGCTCCGTCGTCCGCCTCTACATCGGCCTCTGGAAGCTCCCGGACACGGCCGGCCTGCGTGGCGCTGGCGCCTCCTTCCCCCACCTCCGCGAGCTCGGCATCTGCACCGTCGCGATGGGGGAGGGCGACGTCGACTCCATGGTCGCCAGCAGCCCCGTCCTGGAGATCCTGAGCATCCAGGGAAGCCACAAGGGGCTGCGCCTCCGCATCGTGAGCCAGAGCCTACGGTGCGTGCAAATCTGCAGCTCTGTTGTGGAGAACGTCACGGTGGTGAAGGCTCCACGCCTCGAGCGGCTCATCCTGCAGGGAGGCCGGCACGCTGCTAGTGGCCTGTGTACCATGGTCAGCATTCTTGATGCCCCCAAGCTACATTCGTTTGGATTCTTGGAGCCAGGCAATCATGTCCTGGGAATCGGAGACACCGTCATAATGGTGAGTATCCATTTGTGCAGTTGTCACTGTGGGAGGTCCATGAGTTAAATGTGCCATCTTTGTTCTTAAATTGGGTGAATTTCAGGCTGGGATAAAGGAGAGTGCGGCCACCACTGTCGCAAGCGTTAAGATCCTGAGCTTAAATGTGCGTTTTGGAGTCCCCAATGAGGCAAGGATGGTGCCCATGTTCCTTAAATGCTTTCCCAATGTCGTGCGACTGCATATCATGGTAATTTCCACTAATTCAAGTTTTAATTTTACATGTTATTACTCCCACTAGTGTCAAAAACGCTCTTATATTGTGGGACGGAGGGAGTGCTTGTAAATGGTGTGTGTTCTGATTGAATGCATAGGCCTTTCAAGTCATTTATTCATCACAGTCAGTCAGTCAGCTCTTTATGGTGAATGCTGATAATTATGCAGTTCTACCACATGTTAAGGTGCCATTCATCGTCAGCGATCATGTCTTCTTTATATGTTGACTAGAGTACACAACTATAATTCCAGGGATTGCATGCTCATCTGCTTATGCTATGACATTTGGTAATAATTTTTTTTCTGGTGGCACAGTTTTTGTTTCTATTGCTTTGCTTCTTGAATTCTGGCATGTCCAGATCTTTTTCTGGAACACAGCATCTAAATGTTCGTTTTCTTATTTCACACTGGTGCATTTGAGCTGTTGCAAGCTAGTAGCAACATAGCAATCCTGCTATGCTTATTTCACACTGATGACAGATACATATGGTAATCTTGCACATTGCTGTCTACAGTTTCTTAGTGGTCTGTATGATATAACATAATACCAAAGTTTTAAATCGCGGGCAATTCCATTTCGCGGCAGCTTGTCCGAAATGCTACAGCCGCTATTGCAGGGAATAGCGGCCGCTAAGCCATTTAGTGGCAGCTAGTACATGGACATTTTTAGCAGGAAAACAGGGTGTTTTCAGCAGGAAAACAGAGGATTGCAGTATATACTTAGACATAAACTGAAACAAGCATCACCAATTAAAAGTTACAAACAAGCATCACTAGTTCACAAACAAGGGAACCAAGAGCCTGCCATGTTCTGGATCCCAATGAAAACTTAAATGCAACCGCGGGCCTCGCGGCAGATCGCGTAATTTTGGCCATAGCGTTGCGGGAAGCATCCCAGGCAGCGATTGCGCCGCAATAGCTGCACTTTCATGGGCGATTTTAATCTTTGCATAATACGTACTAGTTTGCATCAGCTCAGGAATGTATCTCCGATTTTTTAATATTGAAAGATTGCAGCCTCATTTCTTTTTTCTTTTCAGTTTGTCTAATTCACATCTAGATGTTTTTTAAGGATGTCACATCTAACCTCCCACAAGTATATAATGCATCAACAAGAAACAAAAAAAACTAGGACAAAAAAAATAGACCACAAACAGAGTGAAAATCAGTTTAGATGTGACATAACTATGTCACATCTAGATGTGTCCTAGACAGACCCATTCCCTCTAGATATTGCATGTAATACTTGTTCCTTCATGCGGCAGATTTTATCACTTGTAGATTATTTGTTCTGATTGATTTGCATAGACCTGTCAAGTCAATTACCATCAGAGCTCTTCACTTTCTATATTTTCTTCTGTTGTGGAAAGTGAATCCTGTATGTAGTTATTCAAGCAACACATGTTAAGGCTTTCTTCATTCACCAAATGTGCGCACCTCCCTCGGTTGCTCTCCAACTATTGACTGATTTGATCTCCCTTTGCAGTCCAGAAAATGTAATCGGTCCGCTGGTAAGCTCAGCCTCAATTTCCAGGAGGGTCCTACTGAAAGTGCTATGTTGCACATCAAAGAGATGCATTTCTGTGAATTCCGAGGGGAACAAGGCGAGGTTGCCTTCCTCAAGTCGATCTTCCCAAAGGTGCTGGAGACTGCGGTGATTATAATGGCAAACCCAAGCTTCACTCCATTTTCAGTAGCCGTGGCGTTCTCCAAACTGAAGGAGGCTTCTGAGGTCATAAGGTGCTGCCAAGTGCTGCTTCTTAAGAGTACAGGGCCCGAAGGAGGCAAAGCATGGAGTTTTAAAGAAGGAAGTGATTTTTCATGCGAGGACCCTTTTTCAACAGTGGAGAGCAGCGTATTCACTCCGGAGCAGTCGAAGTTTATTGGATTTGATGAAAGTAGGAAACAGGCATGACATCTGCTTCAAAATGCCTGTGAGGAGTGGAAGATTTTTGGATGTGCTGAACTATGAATCATCCATGGTATCTGCTTCTTTTGGTAGCCGCCCCTGACTTTGGTGGCCTTACATCGCAAACTTTGCGTTAAATTTGTGGTCTGATTGATATCTGGTGGGAAACAGAAATACTATGAACTGGTATTTTGCTTGCTGTGTAATCTGTGCTATCAGTTTCCCTAAGTTTGCTCCTTCAAATGTTTGTTCCATCTGGCAGCATGTCACATTGCTTGCAGATTTGCATCTTCCCTTCCTGATTGATCTGAAAATTTTAGTTACCATCAGAGCACTCCATGGTCTTTGGCATGCACTGTAGTGATCACATATAATATCTTTGAGTTGCATGACCGGATATCCTTGACCAACAATGGCTTAGAACACCACCCCCTTGCCATTTTTTTTCAGGCCTTTCACATATCTGAAAGAGCCTTTGTTGCTTTGCATGTAACTATCATCCAATTTATGGGTTGCATACTCGCGTGCTTATCTCTTTTAGCTTGTAGCATTAGGTCTGATGCATGATATTATGATGCCATATCGTTTGATCTATAAATTTACATTGCATTGCTAGTTGTGTGTTCAGATTTTATTTGTACTGTTCTATTTGACCATTTGGAATATTTTCTTCATGTATAACCTCGGTAGTACTTAGTAGAGTTTGTTGTTCTGATAGAGTTTGAGTAGAATGAACTGCATGTATGACCTCGGTAAAACTTGATGCCATTTCGCATTGGCACAAACCTGTGATAAAAGCCGGTGCAACTGAAACCTGTGATAAAAGCCGGTGCAACCGTTTCCCACAAACAAGATGGTGTCATCAGCATACTACAGAAAAGTGGAGTAATTCTCAACTGGTTGTCACGGCTCACATTTGGCAAACCGTTCACATGTTTAAGACCTACATGGTTGACTGAAATCTGTTGCCTCACTTTCTAATTGGGAATGTTAAAAATCTAAGTTAGCAAGCATAACAAATCCTTGCTGGTTTAATGCATGGAAGTATTGATCTGTCAGTTCACGCACCGCGCTTGTGAAATGTCGGTGATAATTCACTGGGACAAGGAGGGGACAAGCATAAATAATTTACCAACCGTTTCAAATTTCAAAGCTGTACCAATAATAGGTACCATCACAAGGACCCCCCTGTGCTATATCTTTTACTTCAAAGCATGAAACTTACATCTTACCGCGAAACGCAAACAAGCAGGAGCATGGGAAACTTGCTACAGCATTTGCTGCAAGATACACAAGTTAAATCTTCACAAGAACATGACAAACAATATGCTGGTCGCATAGGCTACATTCTACTGTGAGCTTGACTTCAATGCTACATTATTACCAAAATCAACTACTCCAGATAAGAAGACACTATGATGAGATGAGATTGTCCTGATCAGTTCTTAGCTGTGAGAGCATTGTTCTCCTTGATCCGAGTCCGGTTGTCCAGCTTGACGAAACGCTTCTGGTCTTCATAGGGCAGCGTCTTGGCATCTTTCCTCCGAAGCTCGCTCAGCACCAGATGCTTGTCGATCATGTGCCACAGCCAGCCAGGGTACTCAGAGTCTGGTTGGATATTCGGGTCAGAACCCTCCTTCAGGATATTCACCCCAAACACACTTGTGCTCTTCATTTCTTTGCTGGGCACAGGTTTAGCATCAGCCGCGCCACCTTTTCCGTCCTTCTTTCCCTTGGCCACAACGGCAAAGCCTCTTGTCCCAACCAATTGAGTTGCGTCTCTTGGAATAACTCCACTCTTCAATACTCGTGTCCAGGACACTGCCATTCCTGGGTCGATATTTTAGCTGCACACATCAATCATCACAACTAAGAAGTGTTAACTCTGCTGAAAAAAGAATCAAGTGTCTACTGATATAACATTAGAAAACCACCAGTGCTGACAGAAAAAAGAAGGTTCAAAATCCGCAACGAATCAAGGCATTTGAACAGAAGGTCGTATAATTAGTACATGGATGTACAAGGAGTCTGCTGACTCTGGAATATCAGATCTGGGGCCATGTTATGCAGCCTGCTTCTGCCACAAGGTCTTTATTTATACACTGTAATATGGGGAACTAAAGCTCGAAAGCTAACATGTTTCATTTAAGACTTGTAATTCTGCTTTCAAGATGTTTACTGCAATTCATTTCCAAATTCTTATGTTGTTCAACTGAATACATGAATTACACATGGTTAAAGATGATAATCAGATATAACCATCATCTAAAGGTTCTTGCAAAAGTAAAAACAAATAAAACAACATTTAGACCGGATCAGACCAAAGTCCTGAAGAACATCAACGCTATTTCCAGCATCAAGCCCCAACCAAAGCAAAATCTGAACTATAATAATCCCCGATTCCCCGCGTAAGGCCATAGTGCATGATTGGCAGTATGGCATCATTCACAAGATGTCAGGCAATGAACACCACAATATGATTAGCAAATTTGTCTAGGAGTTTAGCAAAACCATGAGAAAGGTGCAGACCAGAAACACCGGTCTGTTTCTTGTTGAAGCAAAATCAATTGGAACATCAGACACACCTTCCAGCATCAAGCATTAGCCGACCCAAAATCAGAACTGCATCCGCCTTTCGACCATTTATTTATTATGCACAATTCACAATAAGCTATATGCGGCACTACATGGTTAGCGAATTTAATTCACCGTTAAACCATGGGAGGGCTGCACCTGATAAGGGTTTTAGTCTCCTAAAAACTCATATATCACAGGATGAACAACTTTGGCAGGGGCGGCTGCAGATTTTTTTCCCACCTAGAGCAGTAGTTAGTCCAATCCTACGTGTAATGTAGATGTTAAAAATGCTAAACCCATAATTGTTTTTGGTCCAATAGATGGACCAACCACAAAGAAGCACAGTACAATCTGTGCCAACATTATACCAAGAGATGTACAATATATCTGAAATTACTAGTGTCAGCAAAATTACAACAGAGAAGTACAACCTGAAATTAGAATGTCGGAAATTAGTCATCTCTCTAACTACCACAAGAGAAAGGAACGAGGATAATACTGTAGTAGTATTTGGTTTCAGAGAAATATGCAGTCTGAAATCGCCATTTCTGAAATTACTCATCTTTGCAGAAGAGAAAAGAGAGAGGGAGAGAAGCCTAGGCTGCTGAGTACCTTGGGTGGTGGCGGTCGGTAGAGTTGAAGATGGGGAGGAGCCGGCGGCGGTCGGTGGTGGCAGGAGGTCGGAGGGGAGGAGACTGCGGCGGGCGGCGGGGAAGTTCGGCGACGAACCCGGGGAGGGAAGGGGTGTGACGCCGGCTGCGGCGACGCGTGGGATCTAGGCGGCGGCGATGGAGGCAGCCCAAGATTCGAGGACCCTTTTCCAGCGAGTGCAGTTGACCAGCAGAGCTGTATCATTTCATTTCATCTGATTGTGAATTTGACTAGACTATATAGCAATTCAAAGCATGGTTAATAATATAGCCAACGGTCGATTATAAAGAGTTATCACGTTATCTATTTCCAACCTCATAGTCGTCATGTACAATAATAAAATTTAAATATTTATTACTAGTTGATCCATCTTACAATCTCACAAAGCGTTTTGGGGCTTATGTTGCAGCCGGCTACTAATCAAGAGTCTGCTTCTCTTCCTTTTCTTTTAATTAAAAAAAGATAGTATAATATTCTAGTGCTTATAGCATGCTTATATCATTTTATTGTACTTGGTCTTAGGGCATCTCCCACGTCGAGTCGCCCGTAACCATTTGACTATGACTGTTTTGCCATCATCGATCCATCAACCGATCTAGACGTGTTTTTCTAGACAATCTAGCGAGGGGGTTTGGGCGTATAAATTGCTGCCACGTACACCTTTGACTAATCTGGCCCACCAAAAAACTCTTTCCCACCCTGCACGTTTTCCCGCCCGAAGTCAGCTGCCCACAATGTCGGCCCATATCAGAGACGACACTGAAGTCGGCATTGAAGTGGCTTGCCGCCCGTTGCTCGTTCATTGCGCGCGTTGAAACAACATCAGTCTACCCACCTACCTTCATTAATCCGCGCATGTGCCGAGGAACATACTCCAGCACAATAAGTTCCAGGAAGGTTACCGCCATGACGTCTCCAGGTTACACAGCCAGTGCAGTTTCTCAACTAAGCCGTATCATTTTAGTTCAGGCCTGCCGTGCAAAACTTACTTTTGAACAGGTTTCCCGCAAATATGATTGACATTGTGAATCTTACTAGACTTAGTAGACTATATATAGCAGACAACGAAAATGCTGAATGGAGGTCGGCCTCCATGGAGGCTGAATTTAAGATGACCAAGATTGTATGTTTCAGATTTTTTTTTAAATACACATATACTTATAGACATTAATGTACAAGTGTGTAAATTTTCAAGATAAAATATGTTAAAATGAGTGTTGCAAAAAAATTATGCGCCTTTTTATTATATGCACCATTCATCCTTATAATCCATGATTTTGTTTTTATTTGTACAGCTCGCATTTCAAGGTATTTCACCCAAAAGTAATACACACATACACATTATATCCTTGTATACATACTTGTACAATTTTTTTTGAAACTGATAAGTTTGAATTTTATTATTTTTCAGAAAATTCGGCCTCCATGGAGGCCAAGGTCCAAAACGCCCTACTCTTCTTACAAATATATTGTCACATGTGGTACGCTTAGCATACAACATTTGGCTAGAAAACACTGGCCATGCACAAAGTTTGGATGCCATTTCTTTGATCCGTGATTTCACATTTCATTGCAGGCCTCGCACAAAGTGCTATGGATGTCTGTTTTTTTCTTCTTCTTTTTCATTTCCTGTTTTGGCTTGGAAGGATCCATTACTTTGCATATATTATGTGGGTGTGATGAGGACGGTCTTGAATTCCTGTTTTGCTTCTTCCGTACCTTCTATAACTAAGTGCATTCTTTTTCTTATTGGTACACAATGCTTAATTAATCAGTATTTATTTTACAGGTCGTGTACAGCTAATTAGTTAATCGACATCTTGTTCAACGATGTAACAAGATGTTCAACATTCTTCAGTCGAATAATATTAACTAGTGTTGTTCTCACCAAGCCAGCTCGCCCCCAAAGCAATTCCGTGCATTTGTTTAACAAAAGATTAGAACTAATCTTCCGTTCGCCCTCTCACGGCACGCAGCAATCACTGCCCCAGAATCAAATTAAGCAGTTCACTGCACACCAACCATCTCATGTCATATCTATATATAATCCTCATTACACCCACATGTATCATCACACAAACAAGATCCAGCACAACTTTCTCCATCAATCTTCCACCCCTACCAGCCATGGCTAGTTATTACTGGGTAGTTCTCGTTTTGGCGTGCACCTGCGCGCTCAGTGGCGCACTGGCGGCCCGCGACCTCGCCGACGATGCGTCCATGGCCGCGAGGCACGAGCAGTGGATGGGCAAGTATGGCCGCGTGTACGGTGACGCCGCCGAGAAAGCAAGGCGGCTGGAGGCTTTCAACGAGTCCACGAACGCCGGGAACAGCAAGTTCTGGCTGGAGGCCAACTAGTTTGCCGATATCACCGAGGACGAGTTCAGGGCTACCCACACCGGATACAAGCCAGTTGCTGTGACTAACAAGGGCCGGAGCACCGGGTTCAGATACGCGAACGCAAGCCTCGACGACCTCCCGGCCTCCGTCGACTGGAGGACCAATGGCGCCGTCACTCCCATCAAAGACCAAGGCCAATGCGGTAAGCAACACGGACCCAATACATTGCGTACGTGATGAAACAATGGACTGGAGTATGCTGACTCGTTTGTGACATTTCAGGGTGTTGCTGGGCGTTCTCCACGGTGGCCTCCATGGAGGGCATCGTGAAGCTGAGCACGGGCAAGCTGGTCTCCCTCTCGGAGCAGGAGCTGGTGGACTGCGACGACACAGACAAGGGCTGCGAGGGCGGGCTCATGGACAACGCCTTCGAGTTCGTCGTCAAAAACAGCGGCCTCGCCACCGAGGCCGACTACCCCTACACCGGTGCAGACGGCAGCACCTGCGACTCCAGCACGGCCGCGGCGACCATCACGGGGCATGAGGATGTGCCGGCCAACGACGAGGCGTCGCTACTTAAGGCGGTGGCGGCGCAGCCTGTGTCCCTGGCCGTCGACGGCGGGGACAACCTCTTCCGGTTCTACAAGGGCGGCGTGCTCTCCGGCGCGTGCGGCACGCAGCTCGACCACGGCATCGCGGCCGTCGGGTACGGCGTGGCCGGGGACGGGACCAAGTTCTGGGTGATGAAGAACTCGTGGGGTGCGGGGTGGGGCGAGGACGGCTTTATCAGGATGGAGAGGGACGTCGCCGACGAGCAGGGCCTCTGCGGGCTCGCCATGCTACCTTCCTACCCCACGGCGTAGCCAGCTGCTTCATTCCTATCCTACTAGCTTGTAAATCCATCCACCTTTGAAGCGTTTGTGGTGTATATATATGGATGCAATAATGCTAAACACACAAGAAGTTACACACAATTACACACCAACTAGGATTTTTTTTCATATACTAACCAATCACAAACTTGCCTCCCCCCTTCCTGATTTTCAGGGAGGTGGGCCGCCTCCCCATCTATTGACCAATCAAATTAACCCTCTTTGTAAAAGCTTGTAACTTGTTTGTACGTGTAGCATTACTCATATGAATGTGTATAACCTGCATTATTCTTCTACCACCCTTTTCGAAAAATAATTCTTCGATCAGAAATCTACTATTCACACACCTCTGGTCCTCACATGAGTATTAGTGTACTTACCATAGTCGGATATCTTATTTCTGCAGTAGTAAGCAGCAGTTATTCGAAACCACTCGGTTTTACAACAAAAGAGACTCAAATGTTCAGTGTAGCTTGGCAACTTAACATTGTCTCTTTAATAAAAAAAAGGGTCTTAATTTGATATACTCCCTTCGTCACTAAATACATGGCGTATAAACCGAGTCAAAAAGTCAACGCTTTCTAAGTTTGAAAAACCGTATATACAAATATGTGAAGGTAAACAATACCAAATCTTTTTGCAAAAAAATACCAAATCAATATAAATATACTTACCATTAGATATATTTTTATAGTGTATTCATTTAATATTATTGTTGGTGCTATTCTTATATATTTGGTCAAACTTAGGAAGCATTGAATTTTTGACTAAATTTACACGCCATATATTTGAGGATAGAGGGATCAATTTGGCTGCAAAATCTGTAATGTTCTTGTGAGAGTTCCCTCCTTCCTGCATTGCCTCTTTGGCCTTCAACATCCCCTTAGAAGCATTCCTTTGTACTCCTCGACACCCATCACTTCTTTGATGCACCTCTCCATCTCTTCCCTTCTCACCAGGCACTTCTCATCTCGACGTGCACACAAGCCGATCCCCCGCGCACTCTCTACATACTTTGCAGTGGTCGGTTGGTCCGTCCACTGCCCTATTGCGATCATAGGTATACCGGTGGCAATTGCTTCAGTGGTCAAATTCCATCCACAATGCATCATGAAACAACATGCATCACAACGGTTGCAAGCTTAAATTTTATTAATCGACAAATTCCACTAGCAATTATCAACCTTGTGAGCCAGTACTTCTAGCAGAGGGCAAAAAGGAACAATTAGGCCTTTATGTTGTGTTTGTCATGGAGTTCTTGGGGCAACTGTGTCTACCTCTTGGGACCTCAACACCCAATGAAAGGTTGCCAAAGTTGCAAAGTCCATAGCCTAGCTCCTCTAGTTGTGTCATGTCGAGGTTGGCGACTGTGCTGTAGGATGCAAGGAGCACAGCGCAAGTAGTTTGCTTGTTGTGGTTGGCAACTCTGTCGTAGGATGCCAATTCTGGCCATAAGAGAAATGACGATGATGTGCTCAATACATGCATTGTGCATAGCTGGTAAAAAGCATAGTCTTCTTGAGAAATGAGAGAGAGAGAGAGAGAGCCCGGTTGAAAGCCGGACTCATCTGTATGTTGCAAATGGTTTCTCTATTGCTACTAGGCAAGGACGAAAAAATGACACGTAAATTTGTGCAAGGACCAAAAAGAGGTTTGTTTCTTCATTCATAAGGTTTAACCACACATGCCGAGCTAGATTTTTTTTAAAAACTTTAAAAATACAGAGATAATGTAGGAAGAAGAAAAAAGGAGTGTGATACAAGGCTTTAAAAAAGCGGGCGATGTGTCCCATGTCTTCCCTGCCGCACGTCTGTGCCTCCGTGCTGTTGACCAACTCTTCCTTGTCTAATCCAAGGTTGGTAAATACTGCCAGCTATACTGCATAGGCTATGCTAGACGCATTTGAGGAGCGGAGCCCCTAACAAGGCTAAAGTCGTAGTGTGACAGCTTTCTGCTGCCGAGATGTACTTCCTGGTGGGCCTTTTATAGTGCTGAAGAGACACTAGGTTTCGGTGGTTGCGTGTACGGGTGACCAAAGATAACACACTCCTTTTATAAAGTTATGCTCCCCAATCTCCCATGAAATTTTAAGTGCAAAATTATGTACTCGAGGTATGTTGTATGCTACTCCCTCCATTCCAAAATATAGTGTGCCCGTGCTTCCCGAGGTCCAACTTTGACCATAAATTTAACCAACGAGACCAACTGCGGCGAGAGAAAAATTATATAATTGAAAACTTCTTTTGAATACGAATTCACTGATATAATTTTTACTCCCGCCGCAATCGGTCTTGGTAGTTAAATTTACGGTCAAAGTTGAAGCACGTGGATAGAGGAAGCACTACATTGTGGAATGGAGGGAGTATCAGAGGAGAGGAGCTGGGGAGCGTGTTCCCCTATTTAGGGTTCACACGAGTTTGGCTAGGGCTGGAGTGATAGCACGGACGCGCTTTGAGGATCCCGATGGGTCTTGTCGAGTTGTACGTCGGGCCGCTTCCTCGGCCGCCTGGAGATCAGCTGCGAAGGCAGCTGTTTGCTCCTCTGTATGGAGGGAGCGCTCTGTGTTGCCATTAATGGTAATGACACCATTGGGCCCCGACATCTTGAGGTTTGGGTAAGTGTAGTGCGGCACCGCGTTGAAGCGGACAAACGCAGTACGACCAAGCAACGCATGGTATCCGCTGCGGAAGGGGACTATGTATAAAAAATTAAGTCCTCGCTGCAGAAGTTCTCGGGTGAGCCGAAAACAACTTCCAGTGTTACGGTGCCAACACATTGGGCCTTCACGTCGGGTATGACACTCTTGAATGTGGTGTTACTGGGCTTGATTTGTGATGAATCGGTTCCCATTTTTCTGACTGTGTCGGCATAGATCAGGTTGAGACTACTCCCGTCGTCCATAAGGACACGGTTTAAGTGGAATCCATCGACAATGGGGTCTAGCACTAGGGCAGCCGACCCGCCATGACGGATACTGGTCAGGTGATCCTTCTTGTCAAAAGTGATCGGGCAAGCCAATCACGGGTTGAATTTCGGGGCTATAGGCTCTAAGGCGTAGATGTCCCGAAGTGCACATTTTCGCTCCTTCTTAGGAATGTGCGTGAGAAAGATCATATTCACATCTTACATCGAAAGGGAACTTATTTTGGCCACCGCTATTTGTCCTGCGTGGTTCATCCTCGTCGTCGCTCTGAGACTGGTCCTTGCTCGACCCCTCGACTACTGATTTGCCGGCCTGCCTGAACACCCAATAATTTCAATTGGTGTGGTTGGCGGGCTTATTCGAGGTGCCATGAATCTGGCAAGGCCTATCAAGTATTTTATCCAGAGCACTTGAGCCATTCTTATTCCCTTTAAAGGGCCTCTTTTTGGGTCCAGTCCGTGAGCCACTATACACTACACTGACTGCCAGGTCCTCGGCATCGCTAGGACACTGTTATTGTTCCGGCGCTTATTTCTGTTGCACCTGGATTTGCCATTCCCGTCACGTGCTTCAGAGGTCCGTAGTCCCTCCATGTGAGAGCTGCGAGCCAACCAACTATCCTCGCCCACACAAAACGGGTCATTAGAGAGAGAGGGAGGGAGAGAGGGAGAGAGAGAGGAAGCTCCAGGACTTACTTCATGAATGTTGATACATTTTTATAGGGGAATGATAACCCACAAGTATAGGGGATCGCCACACCTTTCGAGGGTAGAGTATTCAACCCAAATTTATTGATTCGACACAAGGGGAGCCAAAGAATATTCTCAAGTATTAGCAGCTAAGTTGTCAATTCAACCACACCTGGAAACTTAGTATTTGCAGCAAAGTGTTTACTAGCAAAGTAATATGATAGTGGTGGTAACGGTAGCAAAAGAGTAATGAAAGCAAAGCAATATTTTTGGTATTATGTAGTGATTGTAACAATAAGAACGGGAAAGTAAATAAGCGTAAACCAGTACATGGAAAGCTCGTAGGCATTGGATCAATGATGGATAATTATGCCGGATGCGGTTCATCATGTAACAGTCATAACATAGGGTGACACAGAACTAGCTCCAATTCGTCAATGTAATGTAGGCATGTATTCCGAATATAGTCATACGTGCTTATGGAAAAGAACTTGCATGACATCTTTTGTCCTACCCTCCCGTGGCGGCGGGGTCCTAATGGAAACTAAGGGATATTAAGGCCTCCTTTTAATAAAGAACCGGAACAAAGCATTAGCACATAGTGAATACATGAACTCCTCAAACTACGATCATCACCGGTAAGTATCCCGATTATTGTCACTTCGGGGTTAACGGATCATAACACATAATAGGTGACTATAGACTTGCAAGTTAGGATCAAGAACACTCATATATTGATGAAAACATAATAGGTTCAGATCTGAAATCATGGCACTCGGACCCTAGTGACAAGCATTAAGCATAGCAAAGTCATGGCAACATCAATCTCAGAACATAATGGATACTAGGGATCAAACCCTAACAAAACTAACTCGATTACATGATAAATCTCATCCAACCCATCACCGTCCAGCAAGCCTATGATGGAATTACTCACGCACGGCGGTGAGCATCATGAAATTGGTGATGGAGGATGGTTGATGATGACGACGGCGACGAATCCCCCTCTCCGGAGCCCCGAACGAACTCCAGATCAGCCCTCCCGAGAGGTTTTAGGGCTTGGCAGCGGCTCCGTATCGTAAAACGCGATGATTTCTTCTCTCCTATTTTTTCTCCCCGAAAGCAGTCATATAGAGTTGGAGTTGGAGTCGGGAGGTCTCCAGGGGGCCCATGAGGTAGGGGGGCGCGCCCGGGGGGGGGGGGCCGCCGGGGGGGGGGGGGGCGCCCCCACCCTCGTGGCAAGGGTGTGGGCCCCCTGGTCTTCATCTTTGGCGAGGATTTTTTATTATTTATTGTAAACAGGAGAATACAAAGCAATATGGGCTCTTGGTTAAATCAACAATAAAGCATATAAGAGCCACTTCAACAATTTAATCATGGTCTTCTCCTACTGACCCCCAAAGAAAAGAAAAGAAATAAAACTATTTACACGGGAAAGCTCCCAACAAGCAAAAGAAGAACATGAAATATTTTTGGGTTTTCTTTTTAATTACTACTACAAGCATGGAAAGTAAATTAATTAAAAGCTACAACTAATTTTTTTGGTTTTTTCTTAAGGTTTATTAAACACACAAGAAGAAAGCATAAAAGGAAATAAACTAGCATGGATGATACAATGAAAAAGTATGAGCACCGACATCTAGCAATGAGTGTGTGTGAACATAAATGTAACGTCGGTGAGAAATACGTACTCCCCCAAGCTTAGGCTTTTGGCCTAAGTTGGTCTATGGCCATGGCTGGCCTGGCTGATATCCATAATAATAGTTGGGGTCGTACTGCGATGAGGAAGAAGAAGGATCCGATTGCCACTGACTGGCAATCATCTACGGATCCCACTGATAGTTAGACTGTCGTGAAGGATCAAATTGTGGTTCTGGTTCTGGCTCCTCGGCTGGTGCAGGGTTCCGGTAGGCGTGGATAGCCGTCAACAGAACAAGGTACATGCCTACAGTCAAATCAAACAAAGAAGGAGCAGGCAAGGTAATAGTCTCAGGATGATGTTTATTAAAAACAATTGATATTTAAGCTCTCCTGCCCTATTCTTAATAATAAAATCATGTGCCACCATACTTTTATAATCTAAATAAACACGGGGCAGCACTTTTTCTTCCTTTTCAGCATGCCTAATAGGTATGTTAAAATGTGCAGCTAGGCGTGTAGCATAGATGCCTCCAAAGATGGGACCCTTAGTACAGTTCATACTTAACCGTCTAGCAATAATGCCGCCCATACTAAAAATGTTATCACTGTATAAACCTTGGAGCAAAATAATAATATCAGGGATACTAAGGTTTCCATAGTTTCCGCGACCAATTAAGCAACGACTAGCAAATAATGCAAAGTAACGTAAGACAGGAAAATGTATGCTAGTGATTCGTGCATCGGAAACCTTCCTAGTTTCCCCTACAGTGATAGTATTAATAAATCCCTCCACATCATCACGATGTGGTTCTTCTGTCTTGCCCTCAAAAGGGACTAAACAAATCCGACAAAAATCATAAAGTGACATCTCCTTATGCTCATCATATAAATGAAACTCCACCATAGGTGGTGAGTTCCTAGAATGAAAATGAAAGTTTTGCACAAGGGTATTTGTGAGTAAGGGATACTGATCGCATTGGTCGTGGAGGAAAGCGGTGAGGCCTGCATTATGAGCCAACTCATGAAAATCTTCATAAATCCCGGCTGCTCTTAAGAAATCCTCGGAAGGCCATTCACACGCCCGGACCTACGAAGTGCGCGGCAAATTATACTTAGGCTTCGGTGCCTTTTCCTTCGAGTTTTGGCTCAATGAGCCCCTCAATAATCTCCTCATCATTTTCTGAAAAATTCTGAAATTTTTAGTAACTTCAAAATAAAAGTAAACCAAACTCAATAATATTGATAGCAACTACTCCTACAAGTGCCTAGAGCCTATATCATGCATCAAAACTACTTTTGACCATATAAATTTGACATGCAAGCTCAAGAACAGGGTCATCTAAGCAGCAAAAATTTGCAATGAATAAAGCACTAGAACAAAAACTAATTGGACCAATGGAGGAGTCACATACCAAGGAACAATCTCCCTAAGCAGTTTTGTGAGAGGTGCTTTGAGTAAGGAGATCGAAAATGGCAGCAAAACGAGCTTGGACTCGGGTTTGAGTTGGTTTTTCGTGTTTGTGGGAGGAAGAAGAAGAGGATGGGTGCAGGAATAAGGGGAGGAGGGCCACCGTGGGCCCATGAGGCAGGGGGGCGCGCCCTCCACCCTCATGGCAAGGTGGTTGGCCCTCCTGGTGTGTTCTTTGTTCCATAAATCCTCAAATATTCTATAAAAATCATATTTAATTTTCAGGGCATTTGGAGAACTTTTATTTTCGATGTATTTTTATATTGCACGGATAATCAAATAACAGCCAGAAAATTATTTATTTTTACTTTATTTAATATAAATAACAGAAAGTGAAAGTGGGGTACAAAAGGTTGTGCTTCTAGTTTCATCCATCTCATGCTCGTCAAAAGGAATCCACTAACAAGGTTGATCAAGTCTTGTTAACAAACTCATTCCGATTAACATGAAACCGGAGAAATTTCGAATAACACTAGGTTACCTCAACAGGGATATGCACATCCCCAATAGTAAGTATATCATATTTCTTCTTGACAGTAGGAAGAGGAAATTCAAAACCTCCAAATATAATCGATGGAATTTTTCCGATAGAATTGATACTATGAACTTGAGGTTGTTTCCTCGGAAAGTGTACCGTATGCTCATTACCACTAACATGAAAAGTGACATTGCCTTTGTTGCAATCAATAACAGCCCCTGCAGTATTAAGAAAAGTTCTTCCAAGAATAATAGACATACTATCGTCCTCGGGAATATCAAGAATAACAAAGTCCATTAAAATAGTAACGTTTGCAACCACAACAGGCACGTCCTCACAAATACCGACAGGTATAGCAGTTGATTTATCAGCCATTTGCAAAGATATTTCAGTAGGTGTCAACTTATTTAAGTCAAGTCTACGATATAAAGAGAGAGGCATAACACTAACATCGGCTCCAAGATCACATAAAGCAGTTTTAACATAGTTTCTTTTAATGGAGCATGGTATAGTAGGTATTCCTAGATCTCCAAGTTTCTTTGGTATTCCACCCTTAAAAGTATAATTAGCAAGCATGGTGGAAATTTCAGCTTCAGGTATCTTTCTTTTATTTGTAACAATATCTTTCATGTACTTAGCATAAGGATTCATTTTGAGCATATCAGTCAATCGCATACGCAAAAAGATAGGTCTAATCATTTCAGCAAAGCGCTCAAAATCCTCATCATCCTTTTTCTTGGATGGTTTGGGAGGAAAAGGCATGGGTTTCTAAACCCAAGGCTCTCTTTCTTTACCATGTTTCCTAGCAACAAAGTCTTTTTTATCATAACGTTGATTCTTTGATTGTGGGTTATCAAGATCAACAGCAGGTTCAATTTCTACATCATTATCATTACTAGGTTGAGCATCATTATGAACATCATCATTAACATTTTCAATAGGTTCATGTTCATTGCCAGATTGTGTTTCAGCATCAGACATAGATATACCATTTGGATTATCAGGTGGTTCAGCAATAGGTTCACTAGAAGTTTGCACAGTTCTATCATTTTTCTTTTTCTTCCTTTTAGAAGAACTAGGTGCATCAATATTATTTCTCTGAGAATCTTGCTCAATTCTCTTAGGGTGGCCTTCAGGATACAAAGGTTCCTGAGTCATTCTACCAGTTCTAGTAGCCACTTTAATAGCATAATCATTTTTCTTACTATTCATCTCATTGAGCAATTCTTTTTGAGCTTTAAGTACTTGTTCTAATTGAGTGGTAACCATAGAAGCATGTTTGCTAACAAGTTTAAGTTCACCTCTAATATTAGCCATATAGTCACCCAAGTATTTAATCATATCAGCATCTTGTTTTAATTGTCTACCAAAATAAGCATTGAAGTCTTCTTGCTTAAACATAAAATTATCAAACTCATCCAAGCATTGACTAGCAATTTTAGCAGGAGGGATTCCAGCTTTATCATATCTATAGAGAGAATTTACCTTTACTAGTTATTGGGGTCTGGAGGTTCCTCGATAAATAAAGGATTAAGATCATATGTTTCTTCAATAGGCGGTAAATTAAGACCATGTATTTCTTCAATAGGAGGTAAATTCTTAACATCTTCAGCTTTAATACCTTTTTCTTTCATAGATTTCTTTGCCTCTTGCATATCTTCGGGACTGAGAAATAGAACACCTCTCTTCTTCGGAGTTGGTTTAGGGATAGGATCATTAATTGGAGCAGGAGCTAGCTCAGGAGGTGCCCAATTATTTTTATTTGTCAACATATTATTCAATAAGATTTCAGCTTCATCCGGTGTTCTTTCCCTGAAAAGAGAACCATCACAACTATCCAGGTAATCTCTGGAAGCATTGGTTAGTCCATTATAAAAGATATCAAGTATTTCATTTTTCTTAAGAGGATGACCAGGCAAAGCATTAAGTAACTTGAGAAGCCTCCCCCAAGCTTGTGGGAGACTCTCTTCTTTAATTTGCACAAAGTTGTATATTTCCTTTAAAGCAACTTGTTTCTTATGAGCAGGGAAATATTTAGCAGAGAAGTAGTAAATCATATCCTGGGGACTACGCACACAACCAAGATCAGGAGAATTAAACCAAATTTTAGCATCACCCTTTAATGAGAACAGAAATATTTTGAGGATATGAAAGTAGCAGGATCTCTCATCATTAGTGAACAGGATAGCTATATCATTTAATTTAGTAAGATGTGCCACAACAGTTTCAGATTCATAGCCATGAAAAGGATCAGATTCAACTAAAGTAATTATATCAGGATCAACAGAGAATTCGTAATCCTTATCAGTAACACAGATAGGTGAAGTAGCAAAAGCAGGGTCAGGTCTCATCCTAGCATTTAGAGATTGCTTATTCCATTTAGCTAATAACCTTTTGAGTTCATATCTATCTTTGCAAGCTAAAATAGCTAAAGAAGCTTCTTGATCAAATAAATAACCCTCAGGAATAACAAGTGATTCTTCATCATCACTTTCATCTTCATAATCAGATTCAATATTTCCAATATCTCTATCCCTAGCAAGTCGTTCCTCGAGAAAGTCACTAAGTGGCATAGTAGTATCAGGCATAGAGGTAGTTTCATCATAAGTACCATGTATAGCAGAAGTAGCATCATCAATAACATGTGACATATCAGAACGAATAGCAGAAGCAGGTTTAGGTGTCGCAAGCTTACTCATAACAGAACGTGAATCAAGTGCAGAGCTAGATGGCAGTTCCTTACCTCCCCTCGTAGTTGAGGGACAAATTGTTGTCTTAGCGTCTTTCAAATTCTTCATAGTGTCCAGCAGATATAAATCCCAAGTGACTCAAAGAATAGAGCTATGCTCCCCGGCAACAGCGCCAGAAATTAGTCTTGATTACCCACAAGTATAGGGGATCGCAACAACTTTCGAGGGTAGAGTATTCAACCCAAATTTATTGATTCGACACAAGGGGAGCCAAAGAATATTATCAAGTATTAGCAGCTGAGTTGTCAATTCAACCACACCTGGAAACTTAGTATCTGCAGCAAAGTGTTTAGTAGCAAGTTATATGATAGTGATGGTAACGGTAACAAAAGAGTAACGAAAGCAAAGTAATGTTTTCGGTATTTTGTAGTGATTGTAACAATAGCAACAGGAAAGTAAATAAGCGTAAACCAGTACATGGAAAGCTCGTAGGCATCGGATCAAGTATAGGGGATCGCAACAGCTTTCGAGGGTAGAGTATTCAACCCAAATTTATTGATTCGACACAAGGGGAGCCAAAGAATATTCTCAAGTATTAGCAGCTAAGTTGTCAATTCAACCACACCTGGAAACTTAGTATTTGCAGCAAAGTGTTTACTGGCAAAGTAATATGATAGTGGTGGTAACGGTAGCAAAAGAGTAATGAAAGCAAAGCAATATTTTTGGTATTGTGTAGTGATTGTAACAATAACAATGGGAAAGTAAATAAGCGTAAACCAGTACATGGAAAGCTCGTAGGCATTGGATCAATGATGGATAATTATGCCGGATGTGGTTCATCATGTAACAGTCATAACATAGGGTGACACAGAACTAGCTCCAATTCGTCAATGTAATGTAGGCATGTATTCCGAATATAGTCATACGTGCTTATGGAAAAGAACTTGCATGACATCTTTTGTCCTACCCTCCCGTGGCGGCGGGGTCCTAATGGAAACTAAGGGATATTAAGGCCTCCTTTTAATAGAGAACCGGAACAAAGCATTAGCACATAGTGAATACATGAACTCCTCAAACTACGATCATCACCGGTAAGTATCCCGATTATTGTCACTTTAGAGTTAACGGATCATAATGTGACGCCCGGGTAATTAAGCTACAGTGATCCTCTGCTAATGATGCCACGTCACCTCGTTTATAGTTGCTAATCTCGAGTTAGTTAGAAACCGGTTCAACTTCAAATTCAAAAAAACAGGCAAACAATAAAAGTTTTCAAATATTAAAACTAAAATGTTCTGAGTGAACCAAATATTGCATAGATAATTATGGTGGAAAAACCACACATTTATAAAATGTTTAAATACTATGAGATGACTAAAACAGTAGCAAAAATGATTATTTAAATACCTTTTTTATTTAATAAAATGTCAAACTAAGATAATTGGGGTCTAGACTTTTTGTGACTATGGGCTAAGTTGTAATACTAATTTAGATACTAACTGTATATTTTACTAAAATAGAATGCAACTAAAATAAAGCAGGAAAGAATAAATAAAAGGAAAAGAACCCCCGGGCCAGCCGACCCAACTGGCCGGCCCATTCGGCCACTGGCCCAACTGGGCAAAGGCCCAGCCGGCCACTCTCTTCCCTTATCCCCACTCCCCCTGTAACCATAGCCGCCCACTCCCCACTCACCCCCACTCACTTCCCCCTCCTCCTCGATCCAGATCGGATCGAGGGAACGCCCCCCCGACGCCGTGCCCTTCGCCGCCGAACACCATCGCCTCCCCGTCTCCTTCCCACGCCGGACCGCTGCCTCGCCGGCGCCTCCTCCCCGACGGTCTGCTTCCTCTTCGGCAAGCCGTCCCCGTCGACCACCCCGGCACCCACTGCCCCGTTCCCTACGCCCCAATGTGAGCCCCGCCGCCGCGCTCGTCTCCGCGCGCCCCTCCTCGCTCCCTCTCTCGCCCGCGTGCCCGCCTCACCACGCGCGCACACGTCGCCGCGCCCCTGCTCCTGGACGTGCATGCCCGCGCCACAGCGCGCGCGCTCGCGCCCCCCAGAGCCGCGACCTTCCCCGCGCCGCTCCTGGGCCGCAAGCCCCGCCCGTCTTGCTCCTTGCTAGCCGCGCCGCACCCGTCGTTGCCCGCAACGCCAGCTTGTGGCCGCGCCGCCCCGTTCCTTCCCGTCGTCGCTACCCCCCCCGCCGTGGCCTCGCCCTAGCTCGCCGGCGCCCTGCCGTTCCTGCTCGCAACAGCCCGTGCCTCGTCCCGGTCGTCTGGCTCGACCACGACCATTCCCCCCTTTTTTTGGCCCTCGGCCTCGTCTGACGGCTCCCCCCCTCCGCAGCTGCTCGCCGGCCACCGCTCCGGCCGCCTGGCTGGCGCCATCGCCACCGGCGCCCCGCATCGCCCTGGGGCTACGCCCACAGCGCCCACGCCCATTCGGGCGGCGCCTGCGCCCTGCACCCAGTACCCGGCGCCCGCTATGGCCCCCTGGGCCACTGACACGGGGGCCCCATGGCCCCAGAACGTTTTATTAAAAAAAAGAAGAATAAAAAAAATATAAAAATATATAACTAATTAATTAATTAATTAATTACAGAAATAATTAACTTAATTAATTTTGATTAATTAAACTAAACAAATAATTAATTTAATTAAACATTAGTTATCTAATTAAGCTGGTTAGTTAATTAGCTAATTAATTAGTATGACAGTGGGGCCCACCCCTAATTAATTTTGATTAAGTTTAATTAATAGGTGTCACTGACCAGTGGGACCCACTGGTCAGGTTGACCAGTCAACTTTGTTGACTGCTGACGTTAGCATGACATCATGCTGATGTCATAAAACCAAATTTCGAATTAAATTAAATAATTAATTAAATTCTAGAAATTAATAAAATCTTTAGAAAATCATATCTTTTAATCCGTAACTCGGATTAAATTATTTTCAACATGAAAGTTGCTCAGAACGACGAGACGAATTTGAATACGTAGTCCGTTTATCCGCCACGCACCCCTAGCATAGCGAACACGCAACTTTCCCCCTCCGGTTCGTCTGTCCGAAAACGCGAAACACCGGGGATATTTTCCCGGATGTTTCCCCCCTTCACCGGTATCACCTCATACCGCGTTAGAACACGTCTAGCTTTGCCTGTTATCCTGTTAAGCACTTGCTTGCTATGTATTTACTGTTTCTCCCCCCTCTTCTCTCCGGTAGACCCTGTGACGATGCTGATGCCCTTGTGGTCGACTACGTCACCGACGACCCCTCCTTGTCTGAGCAACCAGGCAAGCCCCCCCCTTTGATCACCAGATATCGCCTATTCTTCTCTACTGCTTGCATTAGAGTAGTGTAGCATGTTACTGCTTTCAGTTAATCCTATACTGCTGCATAGCCTGTCCTTGCTACTACTATTGTTACCTTTACCTGCTATCCTACTGTTTAGTATAGGATGCTAGTGTTCCATCAGTGGCCCTACACTCTTGTCCGTCTGCCATGCTATACTACTGGGCCGTGATCACTTCGGGAGGTGATCACGGGCATATACTATTTACTTTACACTATTACATTACATGTGATACTGTTCGGAGATGGGGGCTGAAGGGGCAGGTGGCTCCATCCCGATAGAGGTGGGCCTGGGTTCCCGACGGCCCCCGACTGTTACTTTGTGGCGGAGCGACAGGGCAGGTTGAGACCACCTAGGAGAGAGGTGGGCCTGGCCCTGGTCGGCGTTCGCAGATACTTAACACGTTAAACGAGATCTTGGTATTTGATCTGAGTCTGGCTACTGGCCTATACGCACTAACCATCTACGCGGGGACAGTTATGGGCACTCGACGTCGTGGTATCAGCCAAAGCCTTTGTGACGTCAGCGACTGAGCGGCGCGCGCCGGGTTGGACCGCGTAACGCAACTTCCTTTGTAATGGAGGTTGCTAGGTCTGCTCTCCGGCCGCGTACGCAACGTGCAGGTGTGCAATGGGCGATGGGCCCAGACCCCTGCGCCATAGGATTTAGACCGGCGTGCTGACCTCTCTGTTGTGCCTAGGTAGGGCTGCGACGTGTTGATCTTACGAGGCCGGGCATGACCCAGGAAAGTGTGTCCGGCCAAATGGGATCGAGCGTGTTGGGTTATGTGGTGCACCCCTGCAGGGAAGTTAATCTATTCGAATAGCCGTGATCTTCGGTAACAGGATGACTTGGAGTTGTACCTTGACCTTATGACAACTAGAACCGGATACTTAATAAAACACACCCTTCCAAGTGCCAGATACAACTGGTGATCGCTCTCAAACAGGGCGACGAGGAGAGGATCGCTGGGTAGGTTTATGCTATGCGATGCTACTTGGAGGACTTCAGTCTACTCTCTTCTACATGCTACAAGACGGAGGCTGCCAGAAGCGTAGTCTTCGACAGGATTAGCTATCCCCCTATTTTTCTAGCATTCTGCAGTTCAGTCCACCGATATGGCCTTTACACATATACCCATGCATATGTAGTGTAGCTCCTTGCTTGCGAGTACTTTGGATGAGTACTCATGGTTGCTTTCTCCCTCTTTTCCCCCTATCCCTTCTACCTGGTTGTCGCAACCAGATGTTGGAGCCCAGGATCCAGACGCCACCGTCGACGACGACTGCTACTACACCGGAGGTGCCTACTACTACGTGATGCCCGCTGACGACGACCAGGAGTAGTTAGGAGGATCCCAGGCAGGAGGCCTGCGCCTCTTTCGATCTGTATCCCAGTTTGTGCTAGTCTTCTTAAGGCAAGCTTGTTTAACTTATGTCTGTACTCAGATATTGTTGCTTCCGCTGACTCGTCTTTGATCGAGCTCTTGTATTCGAGCCTTCGAGGCCCCTGGCTTGTAATATGATGCTTGTATGACTTATTTTATTTGTAGAGTTGTGTTGTGATATCTTCCCATGAGTCCTTGATCTTGATCGTACACATTTGCGTGCATGATTAGTGTACGGTCAAATCGGGGGCGTCACAAGTTGGTATCAGAGCCGACTGCCTGTAGGAATCCCCCTTCCACGCTCCTTGGCCGAAGTTGAGTCTAGACATTACAAAAACTTTTACTAACATGGCTATGCGGCCCATGGGCCCACGTCACCATTGGGTGGTATTAGGATCTTTTATTCCTCGTCTATACTCTGGGACTCTGATCTCTCTTCTATTTGGGTTAAATGATTTTGCTAAAATCTAACTTTAGGTTCTCGAAAATACTTCCTCCCGAAGAGCCCCATTCAGGCCAGATGATCGCCTACTGCACCAGAAGATTTCGTAGTTACTCTCTGCTACTCTTTCGAGACTTTGTGCCCATCGCCTTTGCAAATTCCCTACCACTGTTATATCATTATGGATAACTACATCCACTTGCCCTTTCAAATCCCATTGATCTTGTTATTACAAGATACACCGAAAATTCTCTGTATTGTTCCGAGAATATTTTGTGCCTACTGACTTGCAGTTCCTCGCCACCTGAATACCCCTACGGATAATATCTCGCCCTTATCGAGTATCTACTCATCCCTAGTTGTTCATGTGTTTCACAATGGTCATCGAAATACTATTCGATCCTCCAAAAAAAATCCTTAGTAGCTTATTGCTCTGCAATACTTGTCTGCTTGCATGATGGGTGCTTTCCATATGTCTGGCAATATTCGTTAGTATCCTTAGGCACCGTCATTTTGATCCCTTTGATTCAACATGAGTGCGAATGCACGCAATCGTCAGTTGATCCTTTTAAATTATGTTTCCGGCTCAGACGTCATTTTGAACATGGGCTGGTTCTCAACAAATCCAATTGCCGTCGATTGTACCCCTAAGGCTATTCAACTTATCCATCCCTAATCAGAACATTGCTTCTGATCCCTTGATTTGAAAATCATAATTCCTTTGCACTTGAGCTCTGGATTATTCAGTTGTTTCCATAATCCAATGCCTTTGCATTCTTTCTTCTTCTGGTAGAGTACCGATACTCACATCAGCTCCATTGTGTATCGTCAGATCCATTGTTTGATTTCATCCGACATCGTCCTTAATGTTCAATAACCTTGTGAGCCTTTCCACAGGTATATAATGCCTTTGGTAAACTGTATCCTCTGCCTTGTCATCCATGCTCTACTTTTGAGCTTGTGTTATTTACTCCTGAAGTTTGTGATATATGTTCCTAAGATACCCGATGGTTTGAACTAATGCCTTCCCTAATCTGTGCAAACCCGGAAGATTACACGGGTCATACTTATCTGGTATTGCACCAGGTAAAACTTTCAACAACTAATGTCATTTTCAAAATACAAGAGGTGCATGAAAGGTTATGTGTTGAACAAGTGGGAGTCGACCTTGAACCCTGTGTTCATGCCCATGGACACGATGTATACCTGATCATGGAAGCTTCTCTTAAAATAATTATCCCCTTGTTACAAGATCATCTTGTATCCTTGGATGTGGTTTCGACCAAAATTTCTTCCTTTGATCCATTTCTTGGACAAGTTAAAGTACTTGTCTTCTGCAGTTCATTATACCTGTCTAATCCTTATTCTGATCTACCTTCGAGTATTACCCTCTGGTGTCTCGAGAATAACACGGAACTACATAACTTCTTATGAGTTCTTCATCAATTATTATTCTCGTCGATTCCATTTTTCCAACGAGTTCTGAGTTGTTAGAACCCCTCAAGGACACCGACAAGTGAATCAATTCCGCACTCCGACTCAATAAGTTAATCTCCGTTGCTTATGAGTTTAATAATCCTTCACGTCACTCCTAGCCTGATCGGCTATATCATTACCATGTTAAATTTTAACTGTGCTACCCGGTCCTTCTTCCTGTAGCACAATTATTTGACAATGAGCTAAGCTTACGTCGATTTTCCTCATCATATCATTTTGCCTTGAACAACAAGCTTGATTTCGAGTTGTGCCGTACCCATGGTTCCAATAACCTTTCGCTTCATCATTCCTTTGAATTGATGTCGTCGCTGGGTGATTACATCTTCATGAAACCTCTCCACAAAAGTGTCGTGATCATTATCAACATTCTGAGTGTTTCCAGGATATCAATTGAATTCTTGATGAGAAATAGCATCCTTTGCCCTCGATGATTTGGGTTATCATCGACAACATTATTGCATTCCCTCCAACACAAAACTTGTTCCTGATTTGTGTTGTACCTTGAGTTCCTTGCTATCCGACTTATGATATGTTCTACCGCGGAGTATTACCATATTTAATGTCAAGAAGGTTGTGAGGATTGCTCCACCTCTTAAGAATTCTTGCTATAATGATACTTCTCACCATCACCATTCTTTCTTGGTCCTCGTGTTGATTCCAACCGGGGTACCCACAAGTGAACGGTGGGGTATGGATTCTGCACTTCTAGCAACCCTATTGCTTTGAAGTTAATGATCGAAATTTCATTCTTAGACTATCGGTTGCTGAACCACCGTTCTAACATTGATCATGCTACATAACCCCATAATTCGGGTGCACCTTTCAACAAATGTTTAATTGTGTATGTTTTCCTCAAGCATACCTCCTTATGTCATCTGATCTGAGAAATGTTATTTCCTTATTCACATAGTTGCGGAAATCCATCCTTTTGGAAATATCGAGGAATTGACGCTGAGTCCATCAGCCACCTCCCCGTCCTCTCATTGGTTAAATGACGAACTCTTGTTTTGGAACTCGCTTCCATAGTTCATTTCCAAGGGTCTTACATTATCATCTAGTCAATGTGTGTTACACATTTTCTTCTCAGGAACCCTGAGTCTGAGGTATCCTAACACCTACCAGATCTGAATCCCGGTCAGATATGATGGTTGGAATATATTTCCAAGGGTAATAACAATGTTCTTTTATGACCCGGTAAGGTGATGTCTTGCCCAGTACACCTGGCCGGAGGACCTATTGTTAATGTTTCCTTTTTAACAAGGTTATCCATTCTTCCCTGAGGAAATTGTAAGACTTATTCTACAAGTTATTCCTGATGGATCCTTTGTGTTTCCAAAGTCTGATCTTCACCTGATGACCATGTCAATGCTATCTCGAAGCATGTCAATGGTACTCCGATTTTCAATAGGAACATTTGAAGCACGATGCTAAATTTTATTTATCATTTATCCTAACACCGTTGTATGGGTAATATCATGATATCCCTCCCCCCTTACCTAAAAGGTTTTCTACTTTATATCCTGTCTTGGATATCATCCTCTGCTTGACTTTGGGGAGGATATACCCCTGATATATGTGTTTAAACACATTTTCCTTTCCATTGTTCTGATTAATTTGATAATCATATTATCCTTTCCATTGTTGGTTTAACCTTTCTTGAGGTTTATATGTTCTAAGCAGTAATATTTTCCTGCTTACGAAAACACCTCGGTGTACCACCTTATCAGTCAGACCCTGTTACTATTGTTGATGACATTTCGGTAGCCACCGATGGACGGGAACCTTGCCTATTGGCCCGCCTCGTTCAACGAGCAGGAAAATGGTTCTCTTCGTCCCTCGCCCTTGGTACCAACGTTGTTGCCGACATAGCTGACATGGTACTCCCTGACATGCCTTGCTATCACGACCGTGCAAGATGTCACTGCTCCTATAAAAAAAAGAACCACATGGTGGGCCCATAACCCACAGTTTCACAGGATCGAAACCTGACTCTCCTATACACCCTGTTGCCAAAGTTATTCCTAGAGCTTGACTTCGTATGTAATTTGCGAGCCACCTTCCTAGTGATCAATTCTGGTATCGGACACAATACTTATTCCCGTTGCTCTGAACCCCATTCACACTCTGTTTCAGGCAATGAACGATTGCCTATCTGCTTGAAACTTCTTATTGCACCGTCTTACTTTGCTCTCGATGTGTTTCATTTGTTCAACTCGAGAGATACTCATATGTTCATACTTGGGAAACCCCCAGAAGATTTTCCCTTGTAACATCCTATCGTTGTAGAGCTGCCCCTTACCTATTCGTAAGTACGATGGAGATCCCGAAGAAAGGATGACAAATTGATCATGGTGACTTGAAGCAGTGAAATGAAGACATCAACGAAAGGGATCAACCTCTTCGAAAGGGCAGCCAAGACCGAGAAGACTCGTTAGGTTTTTCGCTACCAACACCTTCGCCCCTTACTCCACCTCTTAAATCTCGGGACGAGATTTCTTGTAGTGGAGGAGAATTGTGACGCCCGGGTAATTAAGCTACAGTGATCCTCTGCTAATGATGCCACGTCACCTCGTTTATAGTTGCTAATCTCGAGTTAGTTCGAAACCGGTTCAACTTCAAATTCAAAAAAACAGGCAAACAATAAAAGTTTTCAAATATTAAAACTAAAATGTTCTGAGTGAACCAAATATTGCATAGATAATTATGGTGGAAAAACCACACATTTATAAAATGTTTAAATACTATGAGATGACTAAAACAGTAGCAAAAATGATTATTTAAATACCTTTTTTATTTAATAAAATGTCAAACTAAGATAATTGGGGTCTAGACTTTTTGTGACTATGGGCTAAGTTGTAATACTAATTTAGATACTAAGTGTATATTTTACTAAAATAGAATGCAACTAAAATAAAGCAGGAAAGAATAAAGAAAAGGAAAAGAACCCCCGGGCCAGCCGACCCAACTGGCCGGCCCATTCGGCCACTGGCCCAACTGGGCAAAGGCCCAGCCGGCCACTCTCTTCCCTTATCCCCACTCCCCCTGTAACCATAGCCGCCCACTCCCCACTCACCCCCCACTCACTTCCCCCTCCTCCTCGATCCAGATCGGATCGAGGGAACGCCCCCCCCGACGCCGTGCCCTTCGCCGCCGAACACCGTCGCCTCCCCGTCTCCTTCCCACGCCGGACCGCTACCTCGCCGGCGCCTCCTCCCCTACGGTCTGCTTCCTCTTCGTCAAGCCGTCCCCGTCGACCACCCCGACACCCACTTCCCCGTTCCCTACGCCCCAATGTGAGCCCCGCCGCCGCGCTCGTCTCCGCGCGGCCCTCCTCGCTCCCTCTCTCGCCCGCGTGCCCGCCTCACCACGCGCGCACACGTCGCCGCGCCCCTGCTCCTGGACGTGCATGCCCGCGCCACAGCGCGCGCGCTCGTGCCCCCCAGAGCCGCGACCTTCCCCGCGCCGCTCCTGGGCCGCAAGCCCCGCCCGTCTTGCTCCTTGCTAGCCGCGCCGCACCCGTCGTTGCCCGCAACGCCAGCTTGTGGCCGCGCCGCCCCGTTCCTCGCCGTCGCCGCTACCCCCCCGCCGTGGCCTCACCCTAGCTCGCCGGCGCCCTGCCGTTCCTGCCCGCAACAGCCCGTGCCTCGTCCCGGTCGTCTGGCTCGACCACGACCATTCCCCCCTTTTTTTTGGCCCTCGGCCTCGTCTGACGGCTCCCCCCATCCGCAGCTGCTCGCCGGCCACCGCTCCGGCCGCCTGGCTGCCGTCATCGCCACCGGTGCCCTGGGGCTACGCCCGCAGCGCCCATGCCCATTCGGGCGGCGCCTGCGCCCTGCACCCAGTACCCGGCGCCCGCTATGGCCCCCTGGGCCACTGACACGGGGGCCCCATGGCCCCAGAACGTTTTATTAAAAAAAAGAAGAATTAAAAAAAATATAAAAATATATAACTAATTAATTAATTAATTAATTATAGAAATAATTAACTTAATTAATTTTGATTAATTAAACTAAACAAATAATTAATTTAATTAAACATTAGTTATCTAATTAACCTGGTTAGTTAATTAGCTAATTAATTAGTATGACAGTGGGGCCCACCCCTAATTAATTTTGATTAAGTTTAATTAAATTGTTTAATTAATAGGTGTCACTGACCAGTGGGACCCACTGGTCAGGTTGACCAGTCAACTCTGTTGACTGCTGACGTCAGCATGACATCATGCTGATGTCATAAAACCAAATTTCGAATTAAATTAAATAATTAATTAAATTCTAGAAATTAATAAAATCTTTAGAAAATCATATCTTTTAATCCGTAACTCGGATTAAATTATTTTCAACATGAAAGTTGCTCAGAACGACGAGACGAATTTGAATACGCAGCCCGTTTATCCGCCACACATCCCTAGCATAGCGAACTCGCAACTTTCCCCCTCCGGTTCGTCTGTCCAAAAACGCGAAACACCGGGGATATTTTCCCGGATGTTTCCCCCCTTCACCAGTATCACCTCATACCGCGTTAGAACACGTCTAGCTTTGCATGTTGTCCTGTTAAGCACTTGCTTGCTATGTATTTACTGTTTCTCCCCCCTCTTCTCTCCGGTAGACCCCGTGACGATGCTGATGCCCTTGTGGTCGACTACGTCACCGACGACCCCTCCTTGTCTGAGCAACCAGGCAAGCCCCCCCCTTTGATCACCAGATATCGCCTATTCTTCTCTACTGCTTGCATTAGAGTAGTGTAGCATGTTACTGCTTTCAGTTAATCCTATACTGCTGCATAGCCTGTCCTTGCTACTACTGTTGTTACCTTTACCTGCTATCCTACTGTTTAGTATAGGATGCTAGTGTTCCATCAGTGGCCCTACACTCTTGTCCGTCTGCCATGCTATACTACTGGGCCGTGATCACTTCGGGAGGTGATCACGGGCATATACTATTTACTTTACACTATTACATTACCTGTGATACTGTTCGGAGATGGGGGCTGAAGGGGCAGGTGGCTCCATCCCGGTAGAGGTGGGCCTGGGTTCCCGACGGCCCCCGACTGTTACTTTGTAGCGAAGCGACAGGGCAGGTTGAGACCACCTAGGAGAGAGGTGGGCCTGGCCCTGGTCGGCGTTCGCAGATACTTAACACGTTAAACGAGATCTTGGTATTTGATCTGAGTTTGGCTACTGGCCTATACGCACTAACCATCTATGCGGGGACAGTTATGGGCACTCGACGTCGTGGTATCAGCCGAAGCCTTCGTGACGTCTGCGACTGAGCGGCGCGCGCCGGGTTGGACCACGTAACGCAACTTCCTTCGTAATGGAGGTTGCTAGGTCTGCTCTCCGGCCGCGTACGCAACGTGCAGGTGTGCAATGGGCGATGGGCCCAGACCCCTGCGCCATAGGATTTAGACCGGCGTGCTGACCTCTCTGTTGTGCCTAGGTAGGGCTGCGACATGTTGATCTTACGAGGCCGGGCATGACCCAGGAAAGTGTGTCCGGCCAAATGGGATCGAGCGTGTTGGGTTATGTGGTGCACCCCTGCAGGGAAGTTAATCTATTCGAATAGCCGTGATCTTCGGTAACAGGACGACTTGGAGTTGTACCTTGACCTTATGACAACTAGAACCGGATACTTAATAAAACACACCCTTCCAAGTGCCAGATACAACCGGTGATCGCTCTCTAACAGGGCGGCGAGGAGAGGATCGCCGGGTAGGTTTATGCTATGCGATGTTACTTGGAGGACTTCAGTCTACTCTCTTCTACATGCTACAAGGCGGAGGCTGCTAGAAGCGTAGTCTTCGACAGGATTAGCTATCCCCCTCTTTTTCTAGCATTCTGCAGTTCAGTCCACCGATATGGCCTTTACACATATACCCAATCATATGTAGTGTAGCTCCTTGCTTGCGAGTACTTTGGATTAGTACTCACGGTTGCTTTCTCCCTCTTTTCCCCCTATCCCTTCTACCTGGTTGTCGCAACCAGATGTTGGAGCCCAGGATCCAGACGCCACCGTCGACGACGACTCCTACTACACTGGAGGTGCCTACTACTACATGATGCCCGCTGACGACGACCAGGAGTAGTTAGGAGGATCCCAGGCAGGAGGCCTGCGCCTCTTTCGATCTGTATCCCAGTTTGTGCTAGCCTTCTTAAGGCAAACTTGTTTAACTTATGTCTGTACTCAGATATTGTTGCTTCCGCTGACTCGTCTTTGATCGAGCTCTTGTATTCGAGCCTTCGAGGCCCCTGGCTTGTAATATGATGCTTGTATGACTTATTTTATTTGTAGAGTTGTGTTGTGATATCTTCCCGTGAGTCCTTGATCTTGATCGTACACATTTGCGTGCATGATTAGTGTACGATCAAATCGGGGGCGTCACACATAACACATAATAGGTGACTATAGACTTGAAAGTTAGGATCAAGAACACTCATATATTGATGAAAACATAATAGGTTCAGATCTGAAATCATGGCACTCGGGCCCTAGTGACAAGCATTAAGCATAGCAAATACATAGCAACATCAATCTCAGAACATAGTGGATACTAGGGATCAAACCCTAACAAAACTAACTCGATTACATGATAAATCTCATCCAACCCATCACCGTCCAGCAAGCCTACGATGGAATTACTCACGCACGGCGGTGAGCATCATGAAATTGGTGATGGAGGATGGTTGATGATGACGACGGCGACGAATCCCCCTCTCCGGAGCCCCGAACGGACTCCAGGTCAGCCCTCCCGAGAGGTTTTAGGCCTTGGCGGTGGCTCCATATCGTAAAACGCAATGATTTCTTCTCCTATTTTTTTCTCCCCGAAAGCAGTTATATAGAGTTGGAGTTGGAGTCGGGAGGTCTCCAGGGGCCCACGAGGTAGGGGGCGCGCCCTAGGGGGGCGCCCCCACCCTCGTGGCAAGGGTGTGGGCCCCCCTGGTCTTCATCTTTGGCGAGGATTTTTTATTATTTATTGTAAGATATTTCATGGAGTTTCAGGTCATTCCGAGAACTTTTGTTTTCTACACATAAAACAACATCATGGCAATTCTGCTGAAAACAGCGTCAGTCCGGGTTAGTTCCATTCAAATCATACAAGTTAGATTGCAAAACAAGGGCAAAAGTGTTTGGAAAAGTAGATATGATGGAGACGTATAAGGGAACCCTACTTTTGAGTAGATGTTGTTTGATTATTGTTTCATTAGTACTTTACCGTGACCAGGTGGTGAAGGTCTGGTGGGATATTCAAAATGATGAAATAAGGCTTGTGGGTAATATTTTTGGAATTTCTGGAGAAAAATAAACATTTTAACCACTTAAAGCCCATTTTTGGCCTTTTAAGAAGGAAATAGATAAAAAAAACTTAAATAACTTTACAAATAATATGCCTCATAAATAACTTTTAATGAATTAATGTTTTGTGAAAATAAATACTTTTAGTTCAAACCTTCTTTTTTATGGTTAAGAAAAACAAAAAATGATTTATTTGATTTTTGGCAAAAAAATAATTTATTATATAGATACTTTGGGGCTCTACCCACATGACACGATCATTTGGAAATGTTAGGGCTAAAGTACCGAAGGAGGGTAGGTTTAGCATATCATTGAAATTAAGATTCAAGGAAGATACACGAGAGAGTGATTGAGCGCCGCTTAAGAAGAATGACAAGCGTGACCAAAATAAGGTTGGTTTCATGCGTAGGAGATCAACCATGGAAGCCATTTTCTTAGTATGACAACTTATAGAGAGATACATGAAGTAAAAGAAGGACTTGCATATGGTGTTCACTGACTTGGAGAAGGCCTACGATAAGATGTCGTGGAATGTCATGTGGTGGGTGACGATGACATGTACCTAGGGTAGGGTAATGGGCCTGACCTAGACGCCCTTCCCAAGGACACTACCCAAAGACCAGCATCATTCAAAGCACAATAATTTCCACCGACTAGAATCACCTCAGAGTGCAACCCACTCGATCAACAACTCCACTCGGATAGCCCAATTCCATTCGAACAATACACCATCACTCGACCGTACAAGAAATCACTCGAAGTATAGAAGATCTAAAGTCACTCAGGATGGCAACGGTCAGGCGTTCACTCCGTAGTGTTAATGATCATTTATATGACTTTATTGCTGGCGTTACCAGTAACGCCTCACCTTTATGTACATTGAACTCCTTGTAACGTGGGCTGGCTGGGGTCTTGGCGCACTCTATATAAGCCACCCCCACCACTGAGACAAGGGTTCGCACCCCTGTAACTTCACGCATAATCCAGTCGATCGCCTCAGGGCACCGAGACGTAGGACTGTTACTTCCTCCGCGAAGGGCCTGAACTCGTAAATCTTGCATGCACAACTTCATCGTAGCTAGGATCTTGTCTCCTCTTACGTACCCCCTAATCTACTGTCAGACTTAGAACCACGACAGTTGGCGCCCACCGTGGGGCAGGTGTCTTAGCGACTTCCGGTGAGGTTGTGATTTCTCCGAGTCCTATCATCATGGTTTCCGGCGGAGGTTTGGCTGAGGGCCGCGAGATCTGTGTCGGCGCGCTCGTTTTCTTCGCCGACGACTCCGCTTGGCTTCAGGAAGCTCCCCTCGATGTTGAGGCGCTCCCCATGTGCGGAGCGACCCACTTTTGGGCATGCACTCGTGGCGTCCTTCTGCGGCAGCCGTCGACCCAGTATCGGTCGGTTCCCGCAACGTCTTCACTCTTCGCCGCTCGACGCCGCAAGCAATCCGGTCGATCGCGACTTCAGCGGTGGATCAAGCATGCGGTGGCTCGCCGATCGGCCACCCCTCAAGTCGCGGCAATCGAGCCCGACGAATCTCTCTACGGGTTGTTCGACCTGTCGCCTGGCTCTGTCGAGACCCTATCCGAGTGTGACAGCAGCGACCCTGCGACAGAAGTTCTAATGGTCGACACGCCACGCAGCCCGCCTGGTTTCCGCCGTAGTGACGGCGGCGATGGCGGCGGTGATCCATCACACGTTCACGAAAAATATCGTCCTTAAGCCCTTACTTCATTGCAGCGAGAGGAGCTGCATCGTCGCAATTCGGAGGCACTCCACACTCCCATCGTCGGGGAAACCTCCGAGGCTCGAGCCTTGGAGACTGCGTGCCTGGCCACTTTGGTTGAGCGCGCACGACTGGAGAATCTCCAGTGTTCACTCGACGACCGCGCCCGACGGCTGGTCCCTGGATCCAGTCGACAACAACGGCAATTGTTTCCTCCCGAGCATCAGGTATACCGTACCCCAATTCAGAATCTTACTGCTGCGGCCTGCATAGCAGAGTCAATCCAGTTGTCCCAATCAGAGGCTGGAAGAGGTTTGATGCAGATTAGAGCGCTGCTCCATGCAGCGGGAGAGCAGAACACATCAGTTTCCTAGTCGCGCAATAGGATCCATAGCAGATCTGTGGTTGCGGACACTGTCCAGTCGGCTCACAGCCCAAGATTTCCTTCCCGGCGTGAGGGCCGTGGACACCGTCAGGAGCAGTTCATGGGCCGAAATTATGAGCAATATGATCATCGGGTTGACCATGAGGACCCTCGTCGAGTGTCAATGCCCCCTCCGAGAGGCGGGTCATATGCACCGCGGTGACCCGACGACAGGCGTCCGTATGGTGACGAGCGAAGGCATCCAGTCGACCCTAGGGAACCTGGATTTAATGCAAGATCAATGTTGGTACAAGGTCTGGTCGACCGGAACAGAGCTCACAGAGAAGGACAAGACAGAGATCGACCAGCGAGCATTCGAGTACATGTATCAGGGCCTAAGCGTTTCAGCAGTGCCATCAGAGCCGCAGAGATCCCTCTCAACTTTAGGTTGGTGACTGGGGTAAGTAAGTTTACCGGTGAATCCAAACCTGACACCTGGTTAGAGGATTGCCGAGTGGCTGTGCAGATTGGCGGCGGTAGTGATGAGGTAGCCATGAAACACCTTCCTTTGATGTTGGAAGGGTCGGCCAGGGCTTGGTTGAATCAGTTGGCTCCTGGCAGCATATTCAGTTGGGAGGAGTTGGCCCGAGTGTTTGTCAGAACGTATGAAGGCACTTGCAAACAACCCACGAGACTAACAGAATTGCAACATTGTGTTCAGAAGCCGAATGAGACGCTCGGAGATTACATCCAGAGGTGGACCACTTTGCATCACACAGTGGAAAATGTGTCACCGCACCAAGCAGTTTTAGCCTTCAAGGAGGGCGTTCGGTACCAGGAGCTAAACCTGAAATTCGGTCGGACAGGAGATATGACTCTGACCCAAATGATGGAAATAGCCACTCGGTACGCCAACGGTGAAGAAGAAGACTGACTCCATAGCGGCAAGAGCAAACCAGTCGCCCAGGCCGAACCCGCCGCTCCTGGTGAAGCCGCATCAGTGACTCAGGGAAAATTCAATGGAAAACCAAAAGGACCATGGGTCCCCAAAAAGGTGAAGGATTCAGCAGGGAATGATGTGTTGGATCTACCGTGTCATATACACACCAAAGTGGATGAAGAAGGAAACCTGATTTATCCCAAGCATACCACTCGACAATGTCGACTCCTTATTCAGCAATTCCAAGAGGGTCAGTCCAAAGAGAAAGAGAAAGAGTCTGATAAGGATGAAGACAAAGAGGAAGATGATGGTTTCCCCAACATCAATGCCACTTTGATGATTTTCGCTGATGTTGAGAGTAAAAATCGATTGAAAGTCATTAACAAAGAAGTGAACATGGTTGCTCCGGCAACGCCAACATATTTGAAGTGGTCAAAGACTCCCATTACATTCGACCAGTCAGATCATCCGGCACGTGTTGCCACCCCAGGGCGGCAAGCGTTGGTGGTCGACCCGGTCATCGGAGGCACCCGATTGACCAAAGTCCTCATGGATGGTGGCAATGGTTTGAACATTCTGTATGCTGAGACCCTCCGAGAGATGGGCATCCCGATGTCCAAGCTCAGCGAAAGCAATATGCGCTTCCACGGTGTCATCCCTGGGAAAAAGCTGATTCACTCGGCCAGATCACTCTTGACGTGGTTTTCGGCAATTGGAAGAACTATCACAAGGAAAGGTTGACATTTGAAGTCATGGATTTTCACAGTGCTTATCATGCTATTTTGGGCAGGCCTACGTATGCTCGCTTCATGGCTCGACCATGTTATGTATACCTCAAGCTGAAGATGCCTGGGCCCAAAGGCGTGATTACGATAACTGGGAATCGGTAGAGGACAGAGGAATGTTTATAGAAAGGCTCAAAGATTGCCGATGAATAGATGTGCTACCTCTTGAGCACTGCGTTGGTTTTCCCTTGAAGAGGAAATGGTGATGCAGTAAAGTAGCGTAAGTATTTCTCTCAGTTTTTTAGAACCAAGGTATCAATCCAATAGGAGATCACGCTCAAGTCCCATGCACCTACAAAAACAAATAAGAACCTCGCAACCAACGTGATAAAGGGGTTGTCAATCCCTTCACGGTCACTTACGAGAGTGAGATTTGATAGATATGATAAGATAATATTTTTGGTATTTTTATGATAAAGAGAAATAAAGATGCAAAGTAAAATAAATGGCAATAGAAATAACTAAGTATTGGAAGATTAATATGATGGAAGATAGACCCGGGGGCCATAGGTTTCACTAGTGGCTTCTCTCAAGAGCATAAGTATTAGGGTGGGCACACGAACTACTGTCGAGCAATTGATAGAACTGAGCGTAGTTATGAGAATATCTAGGTATGATCATGTATATAGGCATCACGTCCGTGACAAGTAGACCGAAACGATTCTGCATCTACTACTATTACTCCACACATCGACCGCTATCCAGCATGCATCTAGAGTATTAAGTTCAAGATAACAGAGTAATGCTTTAAGTAAGATGACATGATGTAGAGGGATAAACTCATGCAATATGATATAAACCCCATCTTTTTATCCTCGATGGCAACAATACAATATGTGTCGGTTCCCTTTCTGTCACTCGGATTGAGCACCGCAAGATTGAACCCAAAGCTAAGCACTTCTCCCATTGCAAGAAAGATCAATCTAGTAGGCCAAACCAAACTGATAATTCAAAGAGACTTGCAAAGATAAACCAATCATACATAAAAGAATTCAGAGGAGAATAAAATATTGTTCATACAAAATCTGGATCATAAACCCACAATTCATCGGATCTCGACAAACACACCGCAAAACAAGATTACATCGAATAGATCTCTAAGAAGATCAAGGAGAACTTTGTATTGAGATCCAAAGAGAGAGAAGAAGCCATCTAGCTAATAACTATGGACCCGTAGGTCTAAAGTAAACTACTCACACATCACCGGAGAGGCCATGGAGTTGATGTAGAGGCCCTCCATGATCAATGCCCCCTCCAACGGAGCTCCGGAAAAGGCCCCAAGATGGGATCTCTTGGGTATAGAAGGTTGCGGCGGTGGAATTAGGTTTTTGTGGTGCTCCTGGATGTTTGGGGGGTACGTGGATATATATAGGAGGAAGAAGTACGTTGGTGGAGCAATGAGGGGCCCATGAGGGTGGAGGGCGCGCCCAGGGGGGTGGCGCGCCCCCTGCCTCATGCCCTCCTAGATCGTTTCTTGACGCACACTCCAAGTCTCATGGATCACGTTTGTTGAGAAAATCACGTTCCCGAAGGTTCAATTCCGTTTGGACTCCGTTTGATATTCCTTTTCTTTGAAACCCTAAAATAGGCAAAAAAAACAGCAATTTGGGCTAGGCCTCCGGTTAGTAGGTTAGTCCCAAAAATGATATAAAAGTGTAAAATAAAGCCCATTGACATCCAGAATAGATAATATAATAGCATGGAGCAATCAAAAATTATAGATACGTTGGAGACGCATCAAGCATCCCCAAGCTTAATTCCTGCTCGTCCTTGAGTAGGTAAATGATAAAAGAAGAATTTTTGATGTGGAATGCTTTCTAACATATTTCTCAATGCATTTTTTTATTATGGCATGAATGTTCAGATCCATAAGATTCTAGACAAAAGTTTAATATTGACATAAAAATAATAATACTTCAAGCATACTAACTAAGCAATCATGTCTTCTCAAAATAACATGGCCAAAGAAAGTTATCCCTACAAAATCATATAGTCTGGCTATGCTCTATCTTCACCACACAAAATATTTAAATCATGCACAACCCCGATGACAAGCCAAGCAATTGTTTCATACTTTTGATGTTCTCAAACATTTTCAATCTTCACGCAATATATGAGCGTGACCCATGGATATAGCACTATGGTGGAATAGAATGGTGGTTGTGGAGAAGACAAAAAAAGGAGAAGATAGTCTCACATCAACTAGGCGTATCAACGGGCTATGGAGATGCCCATTAATAGATATCAATGTGAGTGAGTAGGGATTGCCATGCAACGAATGCACTAGAGCTATAAGTGTATGAAAGCTCAACAAAAGAAACTAGGTGGGTGTGCATCCAACTTGCTTGCTCATGAAGACCTAGGGCAATTTGAGGAAGCCCATCATTGGAATATACAAGCCAAGTTCTATAATGAAAAATTCCCACTAGTATATGAAAGTGATATCATAGGAGACTCTCTATCATGAAGATCATGGTGCTACTTTGAAGCACAAGTGTGGAAAAAGGATAGTAGCATTGTCCCTTCTCTCTTTTTCTCTCATTTTTTTGGCCTTCTTTATTTTTCTTTTTCTTTTTGGCCTCTTTCCCCATTTTTATTTTTTATTTTTCGTCCAAAGTCTCATCCTGACTTGTGGGGGAATCGAGGTCTCCATCATCCTTTCCTCACTGGGACAATGCTCTAATAATGATGATCATCACACTTTATTTGCTTACAACTCAAGAATTACAACTCGATACTTGGAACAAGATATGACTCTATGTGAATGCCTCGGGCGGTGTACCGGGATGTGCAATGATGCATGAGTGACATGTATGAAAATTATGAACGGTGGCTTTGCCACAAATACGATGTCAACTACATGATCATGCAAGAAATATGACAATGATGAAGTGTGTCATAATAACGGAACGATGGAAAGTTGCATGGAAATATATCTCGTAATGGCTATGGAAATGCCATAATAGGTAGGTATGGTGGTTGTTTTGAGGAAGGTATATGGTGGGTTTATGGTGCCGGCGAAAGTTGAGCGATACTAGAGAGGCTAGCAATGGTGGAAGGGTGAGAGTGCGTATAATCCATGGACTCAACATTAGTCATAAAGAACTCACATACTTATTGCAAAAATACAAGCTATCAAAGCAAAGTATTAGGTGCATGCTCCTAGGGGGATATATTGGTAGGAAAAGACCATCGCTCGTCCCCGACCGCCACTCATAAGGAAGACAATCAATAAATAAATCATGCTCCGACTTCATCACATAACGGTTCACCATACGTGCATGCTACGGGAATCACAAACTTTAACACAAGTATTTCTCAAATTCACAACTACTCAACTAGCATGACTCTAATATCACCATCTCCATATCTCAAAACAATTATCAAGTATCAAACTTCTCATAGTATTCAATGCACTTGTATGAAAGTTTTTATTATTGCCATGTTTTTCTAAGGGACTCTCAAAATAATATGAGTGAAGCATGGGAGATCAATTATTTCTATAAAATAAAACCACCCCCGTGCTCTAAAAGATATAAGTGAAGCACTAGAGGAAAAACTATATAGCTCAAAAGATATAAGTGAAGCACATAGAGTATTCTAATAAATTCCCAATCATGTGAGTCTCTCTCAAAAGGTGTGTACAGCAAGGATCATTGTGGTAAAATAGAAAGAAAAGACTCAAATCATACAAGACGCTCCAAGTAAAACACATATCATGTGGTGAATAAAAATATAGCCCCAAGTAAAGTTACCGATAGACGAAGACGAAAGAGGGGATGCCTTCCGGGGCATCCCCAAGCTTAGCCTTTTTGGTGTCCTTGAATTTTACCTTGGGGTGCCATGGGCATCCCCAATCTTAGGCTCTTGCCACTCCTTGTTCCATAATGCATCAAATCTTTACCCAAAACATGAAAACTTCACAACACAAAACTCAAAATAGAAAATCTCGTGAGCTCTGTTAGCGAAAGAAAACAAAACACCACTTCAAGGTACTGTAATGAACTCATTATTTATTTATATTTCTGTTAAACCTACTGTATTCCAACTTCTCTATGGTTTATAAACTCTTTTACTAGGCATAGATTCATCAAAATAAGCAAACAACACACGAAAAACAGAATCTGTCAAAAACAGAACAGTCTGTAGTAATCTGTAGCTAACGCAACTTCTGGAACCCCAAAAATTCTAAAATAAATTTCTGGACGTGAGGAATTTATATATTAATCATCTGAAAAAACAATTAACTAAATAGAACTTTCCAAATAAAAATGGCAGCAATTCTCTTCAGCACTAAAGTTTCTGTTTTTTACAGCAAGATCAAAAAGACTTTCCCCAAGTCTTCCCAACGGTTCTACTTGGCGCAAACACTAATTAAACACAAAAAACACAACCAAAACAGAGGCTAGATAAATTATTTATTACTAAACAGGATAAAAAAGCAAGGAATAAAAATAAAATTGTGTTGCCTCCCAACAAGCGCTATCGTTTAACGCCCATAGCTAGGTATAAAAGCAAGGATAGATCTAGGTATTGCTATCTTTGGTAGGCAATCCATAAGTGGCTCTCATAATAGATTCATATGGTAATTTAACTGTCTTTCTAGGTAAGTGTTCCTTGCCTTTCCTTAATGGAAATTGGAATTTAATATTCCATTCCTTCATATCAATAATTGCACCAATCGTTCTAAGGAAAGGTCTAGCAAGAATAATAGGACACGAAGGATTGCAATCTATGTCAAGAACAATGAAATCTATGGGTACATAGTTCCTATTTGAAACAATAAGAACATCATTAATTCTTCCCATAGGTTTCTTAATAGTGGAATCCGCAAGTTGCAAGTTTAAAGAACAATCATCAAAATCACAAAAACCTAACAAATCACACAAAGTTTTTGGAATCGTGGAAACACTAGCACCCAAATCACACAAAGCATAGCATTCATGATCTTTAATTTTAATTTTAATAGTAGGTTCCCACTCATTATAAAGTTTTCTAGGGATAGAAACTTCCAACTCAAGTTTTTCTTCATAAGATTGCATCAAAGCATCAACGATATGTTTAGTAAAAGCTTTATTTTAACTATAAGCATGAGGAGAATTTAGCACGGATTGCAACAAGGAAATACAATCTATCAAGGAGAAATTATCATAATTAAATTCCTTGAAATCCAAGATAGTGGGTTCATTGTTATTTAAAGTTTTAATCTCTTCAATCCCACTTTTAACAATTTTTGCATCAAGATCTAAAGACTCCAAATTTTTGGAACGCCTTCTAGGTAAAGGTGGCTCATCTTCAGTCCCATCATTATCAAGATTCATATTACAAAAAAAGATTTAATAGGAGACACATCAATAACTTTTAGATCTTCATCTTTATTTTCATGAAAATTTTCCGGCTTAGCGGCCATCTTATTAACTAAGGTGGCCTGCTTATACGAGACTTCAGCAATTAATTTTTCAAGATGAGCAATCTGAGATTTCAAACCATAAAATTCTTTAGACATATCATCGAGCTCTTTATTCATATAACCCATAAAGCTTTTTTGTTCCTTAAGCTCGTTCCTAAATAAATTATTATGCTCAAATTGTAAAGTCATAAAACTCCTGACGTTGCATTCAATCCCTTCTAACCTTTTAAGGTGAAGATCACCAAATCTAGGTAGAGCCATCGTGACAAGCAAGCAATCCAAGACACAAGCAAACAAGAAACGGGCAAAAAGGCAAATAGAAAAAGAGAAGGGGAACGGAAAGATAGGGCGAATAAAACGGCAAGGGTGAAGTGGGGGAGAGGAAAACAAGAGGCAAATGGAAAATAATGTAATGCAAGGGATAAGAGTTTGTGATGTGTACTTGGTATGTCTTGACTTGTGCATAGACTCCGGCAACGGTGCCAGTAATGGCTCGTTGTCGGGAGTCGAATCTTGACTTGACTTGGCGCGAATCTCCCCAGCAATGGCGACAGAAATCCTTCTTGCTACCTCTTGAGCACTGCATTGGTTTTCCCTTGAAGAGGAAAGGGTGATGCAGTAAAGTAGCGTAAGTATTTCCCTCAGTTTTTGAGAACTGCTACCTCTTGAGCACTTGTGTTGGTTTTCCCTTGAAGAGGAAAGGGTGGTGCAGCAAAGTAGCGTAAGTATTTCCCTCAGTTTTTGAGAACCAAGGTATCAATCCAGTAGGAGGCTACGCGCGAGTCCCTCGCACCTATACAAAACAAATAAATCCTCGCAACCAACGCGATAAGGGGTTGTCAATCCTTACACGGTCACTTACAAGAGTGTGATCTGATAGATATGATAAGATATTATTTTTTGTATTTTTATGATAAAGATGCAAAGTAAAATAAAAGTCAATGAAAATAACTAAGTGTTGGAAGATTAATATGATGGAAGATAGACCCGGGGGCCATAGGTTTCACTAGTTGCTTCTCTCAAGAGCATAAGTATTTTACGGTGGGTGAACAAATTACTGTTGAGCAATTGACAGAATTGAGCATAGTTATGCGAATATCTAGGTATGATCATGTATATAGGCATCTTGTCCGAGACAAGTAGACCGACTCCTGCCTGCATCTACTACTATTACTCCACACATCGACCGCTATCCAGCATGCATCTAGAGTATTAAGTTCAAGAGAACAAAGTAACGCTTTAAGCAAGACGACATGATGTAGAGGGATAAATTCATGCAATATGATAGAAACCCCATCTTGTTATCCTCGATGGCAACAATACAATACGTGCCTTGCTGCCCCTACTGTCACTGGGAAAGGACACCGCAAGATTGAACCCAAAGCGAAGCACTTCTCCCATTGAAAGAAAGATCAATCTAGTAGGCCAAACCAAACTGATAATTCGAAGAGACTTGCAAAGATAACCAATCATACATAAAAGAATTCAGAGAAGATTCAAATATTATTCATAGATAAACTTGGTCATAAACCCACAATTCATCGGTCTCAACAAACACACCACAAAAGAAGATTACATCGAATAGATCTCCACAAGAGAGGGGGAGAACTTTGTATTGAGATCCAAAAAGAGACAAGAAGCCATCTAGATAATAACTATGGACCCAAAGGTCTAAGGTAAACTACTCACACTTTATCAGAAGGGCTATGGTGTTGATGTAGAATCCCTCCGTGATCGATGCCCCCTCCGGTGGAGCTACGGAACAAGCCCCAAGATGGGATCTCGTGGATACAGAAAGTTACGGCGGTGGAATTAGGGTTTTGGCTCTGTATTTGATTGTTTGGGGGTACGTAGGTATATATAGGAAGAACGAGTACGTCGGTGGAGCAACAGGGGGCCCACGAGGGTGGAGGGCGCGCCCCCCTACCTCGTGGCTTCCTTGTTGGTTGCTTGAAATAGGGTCCTAGTCTCCTGGTCATGTTCGTTCCGAAAATCATGTTCCCGAAAGTTTCATTCCGTTTGGACTCCGTTTGATATTCTTTTTCTGCGAAACTCTGAAATAGGAAAAAAAACAGCAATTCTGGGCTAGGCCTCCGGTTAATAGGTTAGTCCCAAAAATAATATAAAAGTGGATAATAAAGCCCAATAATGTCCAAAACAGAAGATAATATAGCATGGGTCAATCAAAAATTATAGATACGTTGGAGACGTATCAAGAACCAAGGTATCAATCCAGTAAGAGATCACGCTCAAGTCCCACGCACCTACACAAACAAATAAGAACCTCGCAACCAACGCGATAAAGGGGTTGTCAATCCCTTCACGGTCACTTACGAGAGTGAGATCTGATAGATATGATAAGATAATATTTTTGGTATTTTTATGATAAAGAGAAATAAAGATGCAAAGTAAAATAAACGGCAATAGAAATAACTAACTATTGGAAGATTAATATGACAGAAGATAGACCCGAGGGCCATAGGTTTCACTAGTGGCTTCTCTCAAGAGCATAAGTATTATGGTGGGTAAACGAATTACTGTTGAGCAATTGATAGAATTGAGCATAATTATGAGAATATCTAGGTATGATCATGTGTATAGGCATCACGTCCGTGACAAGTAGACCAAAACGATTTTGCATCTACTACTATTACTCCACACATCGACCGCTATCCAGCATGCATCTAGAGTATTAAGTTCAAGAGAACATAATAATGCTTTAAGTAAGATGACATGATGTAGAGGGATAAACTCATGCAATATGATATAAACCCCATCTTTTTATCCTCGATGGCAACAATACAATACGTGTCGGTTCCCTTTCTGTCACTGGGATTGAGCACCGCAAGATTGAACCCAAAGCTAAGCACTTCTCCCATTGCAAGAAAGATCAATCTAGTAGGCCAAACCAAACTGATAATTCGAAAAGACTTGCAAAGATAAACCAATCATACATAAAAGAATTCAGAGGAGAATAAAATATTGTTCATAGAAAATCTGGATCATAAACCCACAATTCATCGGATCTCGACAAACACACAGCAAAATAAGATTACATCGAATAGATCTCCAAGAAGATCGAGGAGAACTTTGTATTGAGATCCAAAGAGAAAGAAGAAGCCATCTAGCTAATAACTATGGACCCATAGGTCTGAAGTAAACTACTCACACATCACCGGAGAGGCCATGGAGTTGATGTAGAGGCCCTTCGTGATCAATGCCCCCTCCAGCGGAACTCCGGAAAGGGCCCCAAGATGGGATCTCCCGGGTACAGAAGGTTGCGGCGGTGGAATTAGGTTTTCGTGGTGATCCTGGATGTTTAGGGGGTACGTGGATATATATAGGAGGAAGAAGTACGTCGGTGGATCAACGAGGGGCCCACGAGGGTGGAGGGCGCGCCCCCTGCCTCATGCCCTCCTCGATCGTTTCTTGATGCACACTCCAAGTCTCCTGGATCACATTTGTTGAGAAAATCACGTTCCCAAAGGTTTCATTCCGTTTGGACCCCGTTTGATATTCCATTTCTTCGAAACCCTAAAATTGGCAAGAAAACAACAATTTGGGCTTGGCCTCCAGTTAGTAGGTTAGTCCCAAAAATGATATAAAAGTGTAAAATAAAGCCCATTGACATCCAAAATAGATAATATAATAGCATGGAGCAATCAAAAATTATAGATACATTGGAGACATATGAAGATGGCAGCAGTAGAAATGCAAGAGTACCAGAAGAACGCAGATTCGAGTGATTTGTTGCGTGCCAAGAAGCCCGCCTCAGAATCTTCATTTCAGTCGTCCGGTGAAACGAAACAAGTTCATGTTGACCCGACCGATCCTAATGCTGCTCCGACTCATATTTCAACAACACTCGATAGCAAATAGGAAGAAGTGCTCATCCAGGTCCTCCGTGAGAACTGGGACATCTTTGCATGGAAACCTTCTGACATGCCAGGTGTACCCAGGGGACTGGCTGAGCACCATTTGCGAGTCGACCCAAAAGCAAAACATGTCAAAGAGCATCTCCGTCGGTCCACCGTGGAGAAGAGGAAAGCAATTGGCGAGGAGGTGGCTTGGCTTCTGGCAGTTAAGTTCATCCGCGAGATATACCACTCCGAGTGGCTTGCTAATGTTGTCATGGTCCCCAAAAAGGATGATTCACTTCGCATGTGCATCGACTCCAAACATATCAATCAGGCCTGCCCGAAAGATCATTTCCCTCTACCCCGCATCAATCAAATTGTTGACTCGACCGCAGGATGCGAGCGTTTGTCCTTTCTGGACGCTTATTCCGGTACCATCAGATCCGACTATATGGTCCAGATGAAATAAAAACAGCCTTTATCACCGCATTCAGGTGCTTTTGCTATGTTACCATGCCCTTTGGTCTCAAGAATGCTGGTGCCACATTCATGCACATGATTCAGAAGTGTCTGCTCACTCAAATCAGTCGGAATGTGGAAGCATACATGGATGACATCATGGTCAAGTCACGTAAGGGTTCCGACCTACTGACTGACCTCGCCGAAACCTTTGGCAATCTAAGAAGATATGGTATCAAGCTTAATCTATCAAAGTGCACATTCGGAGTCCCAGGAGGAAAGTTACTCGGTTTTCTCGTTTCTGAATGAGGGATCGATGCAAACCCAGAGAAAGTTGGTGCAATTCTCTGAATGAAATGCCCTGCGCATGTGCATGATGTCCAGAAACTTACTGTTTGCCTGGCCGCATTGAGCCGATTCATTTCTCGTCTTGGTGAAAAGGCACCTCTTTACCGACTGATGAAGAAGTCTGACAAGTTGAGTGGACTCCTAAAGCTGACGCAGCGTTTGTAGAACTCAAAACCCTGCTTTCCACCCAACCAGTGCTTGCTGCTCCAATAAGCAAAGAGCCTTTAACTCTTTATATCACAACCACTGGACAAGTTGTCAGTACGGTGCTCACGGTCGAGCGAGAAGAAGAAGTCAAAGCCTTCGAAGTTCAGCGCCCAGTATATTATATTTCTGAAGTCTTAACCCCGTCCAAGCAGAGATACCCTCATTATCAGAAGTTGGTTTATGGGATTTATCTGACGAAAAAGAAAGTTGCACATTACTTCTCAGATCACTCGGTTTCAGTTGTCAGTGATTCTCCATTATCAGAAATTTTGAACAACAGAGATGCAACTGGTCGAGTGGCGAAGTGGGCGATTGAACTCCTTCCGTTAGATATCAAGTTTGAGGCAAAGAAAGCAATCAAGTCCCAAGCAATAGCAGATTTTCTCGCCGAGTGGAATGAGCCACAACAACCGACTCAAGTTCATTCGGAACATTGGACTATGTTCTTTGATGGGTCCAAGATGCTGAATGGTTCTGGTGCTGGGGTGGTCCTGGTATCCCCACGAGGCGACAAACTTAGTTATGTTCTCCAAATTCACTTTGATTCCTCCAACAATGAGGCTGAATATGAGGCACTTCTGTACGGGTTGCGTATGGCCATTTCACTCGGCGTCTGCCGCCTGATGGTTTACGGTGACTCAAATTTGGTGGTCAATCAAGTGATGAAGGAATGGGATATCAGGAGCCCAGCTATGAATGGTTATTGCAATGCAGTGAGGAAGTAGGAAAAGAAGTTCGAGGGGTTAGAGCTCCATCACATACCCCGAGTCAAGAATCAAGCAGCTGATGATTTTGCGAAGATAGGTTCCAAGCGCGAGTCTATTCCCAGCAATGTGTTTTTGCAACATCTCCACACTCTGCCAGTTCAAGAGGATCCTTTCACGGGAGAACCCCCGCAACCGAAAAGTTCCACCAACTCGACTAAGGTTGAAATTCCAGCCGTGGTCGACCCGATCATGGAGATTTTGGTTATCACCCCATATTGGACGGTGCCATATGTTGCATACATTCTCAGAAAAGAACTTCCAAAGGATGAGGATGAGGCCCATCAGATCGTCCGTCAATCCAAAGCCTTCACCGTGATAGGTGGTCGACTGTATAGGGAGAGTGTGACTGGAGTTGCTCAACGATGCATTACCCCAGAGGAAGGTCGAATGATCCTCAATGATATCCACTCGAGGACCTGTGGTCACCATGCGTTCCCTCAGACAATCATGGCCAAAGCATACCGAGCAGGTTTTTACTGGCCACATGCAAATGAAATGGCAAAAGAAATAGTTGACAAGTGTGAGGGCTGCTAGTTCTACTCCAACATGTCTCACAAGCCCGCTTCAGCTTTGAAGACCATTCCACTCGTCTGGCCATTTGCTGTTTGGGGGTTGGATATGGTTGGACCCCTGAGGACTGGCAGAAGTGGTTTCACTCATTTGCTAGTAGCAGTCGACAAGTTCACTAAGTGGATCGAAGCCAAGCCTATCAAGAATCTCGACTCAAGCACTGCCATCAGTTTTATCAGAGAGCTGACATTCAGATATGGAGTCCCTCATAATATTATCACAGATAATGACTCCAACTTTGATTCTGATGAGTTCAGAGCATTCTGCGCTTCCCAGGGTACTCGGGTTGACTACGCGTCTGTTGCACATCCCTAGTCGAATGGATAGGCAGAGAGAGAAAATGGTTTAATCCTCCAAGGGCTGAAACCCCGGTTGATGCATGACCTCAAGCATGCAGCAGGCGCTTGGGTAGACGAATTGCCTTCCATCCTTTGGGGATTGAGAACAATGCCAAATCGGTTGACCGGCCGGACCCCCTTCTTCATGGTCTATGGGGTTGAAGCCGTGCTGCTAAGAGACTTGCTCCGCAACGCGCCCCGAGTAGAACTTTTCTCAGAAGCCGAAACAGAGCAAGCTCGGCAAGATGTTGTTGACCTCCTAGAAGAAGAGAGAGATAGCTTTGATCCAGTCGACCATTTATCAGCAAGACCTCCATCGATTGCATGCCAGAAACATGAGAGGTCGAGCATTTCAGGAAGGAGACCTGGTACTCCGAGTGGATCAGCAACGACCTCACAAGCTTGCTCCTGCTTGGGAAGGTCCCTTCATTATCACCAAGGTGCTCCACAACGGAGCTTATCACCTTTATAATGTGGAACACAAGAAAGATGACCATGCGCCTGGAACGCGGATCTGCTCCGCCCTTTTAACACTTAAGCACTCGGGTCGGCGAGTTGTAATAAGAATCGTTCATTTTGCTTATCAAAAACAATATTTTTGTGGTGCCTTAATGATTGTTATCCTGTCAAGTTGTGTGTTCAAAATCTCCCAGTGGGTGGCTTAGCCGCGAACCTGACTCGCCTAAGTTTAAATCATCCTACCGAGTGGAGAGCAATCCTCCCACTCGGGGGCTTAGCTGCAGTCCCGTACTCGCCTAAGTTTAAAAAATCCTACCGAGTGGAGAGCAATCCTCCCACTCGGGAGCTTAGCTGCAGTCCTGTACTCGCCTAAGTTTAGAAAATACTACCGAGTGGAGAGCAATCCTCCCACTCGGGGGCTTAGCTGCAGTCCCGTACTCACCTAAGTTTAAAAAATCCTACCGAGTGGAGAGCAATCCTCCCACTCGGGGGCTTAGCTGCCGTGCCATACTTGCCTAAGTTAAAAATCCTACCGAGTGGAGAGCAATCCTCGCACTCGGGAGCTTAGCTGCAGTCCCGTACTCGCCTAAGTTTAAAACATCCTACCGAGTGGAGAGCAATCCTCCCACTCGGGGGCTTAGCTGCAGTCCCGCACTCGCCTAAGTTTAAAAAATCCTACCGAGTGGAGAGCAATCCTCCCACTCGGGGGCTTAGCTGCAGTCCCGTACTCGCCTAAGTTAAAAATCCTACCGAGTGGAGAGCAATCCTCCCACTCAGGAGCTTAGCTGCAGTCCCGTACTCGCCTAAGTTTAAAAAATCCTACCAAGTGGAGAGCAATCCTGCCACTCGGGGGCTTAGCTACAGTCCCGTACTCGCCTAAGTTTAAAAGATCCTACGGAGTGGAGAGCAATCCTCCCACTCGGGGGCTTAGTTGCAGTCCCGTACTCGCCTAAGTTATAAATCCTACCGAGTGGAGAGCAATCCTCCCACTCGGGAGCTTAGCTGCAGTCTTGTACTCGCCTAAGTTTAAAAAATCCTACCGAGTGAAGAGCAATCCTCACACTCGGGGGCTTAGCTCCAGTCCTGTACTCGCCTAAGTTAAAAATCCTACCGAGTGGAGAGCAATCCTCCCACTCGGGAGCTTAGTTGCAGTCCCGTACTCGCCTAAGTTTAAAAAAATCCTACCGAGTGGAGAGCAATACTCCCACTCGGGGGCTTAGCTGCAGTCCCGTACTCGCCTAAGCTTAAAAAATCCTATTGAGTGGAGAGCAATCCTCCCACTCGGGGGCTTAGCTGTAGTCCCGTACTCGCCTAAGTTAAAAATCCTACCGAGTGGAGAGAAATCCTCCCACTCGGGAGCTTAGCTGCAGTCCCGTACTCGCCTAAGTTTAAAAAATCCTACCAAGTGGAGAGCAATCCTCCCACTTGGGGGCTTAGTTGCAGTCCCGTACTCGCCTAAGTTTAAAAAATCCTACCGAGTGGAGAGAAATCCTCCCACCTGGGGGCTTAGCTGCAGTCCCGTACTCACCTAAGTTATAAATCCTACCGAGTGGATAGCAATCCTCCCACTCGGGAGCTTAGCTGCAGTCCCGTACTCACCTAAGTTTAAAAAATTCTACCGAGTGGAGAGCAATCCTCCCACTCGGGGGCTTAGCTGCAGTCCCATACTCGCCTAAGTTTAAAAAAAATCCTACCGAGTGGAGAGCAATAATCCCACTCGGGGGCTTAACTGCAGTCCCGTACTCGCCTAAGTTAAAAATCCTATCGAGTGGAGAGCAATCCTCCCACTCGGAGGCTTAGCTGCAGTCCCGTACTCGCCTAAGTTAAAAAAAATCCTACCGAGTGGAGAGCAATCCTCCCACTCGGAGGCTTAGCTGTAGTCTCGTACTCGCCAAAGTTAAAAACCATCCCGATCCGCAAGGACGACGAGGTGCATGTCTTGCACAACATCAAGTGCCCTTGTCCACGACCTACTTGACGGAGCTGCGACACGAGTATAACGTCTGCTCCATCCCGATCTGCAAGGACGACGAGGTGCAGGTCGTGCACAACACCAAGTGCTCTTGTCCACGCCCCACTCGATGGAGCTGCGACACAAGTATAACGTCCGCTCCATCCTGATCCGCAAGGACGATGAGGTGCAGGTCATGGACGACATCAAGTGCCCTTGTCCATGGTCCACTCGATAGAGCTGCATCATAGAGTCAGTAAAAATTCAGACTGAAGAATCAAGTTCCACCCAGAGACAAGAGATTCAAAAACAACAAAGTTCAGATAAATCTCAAAGTTCAGAACCACAGATAAAAGTGCTCGGGCATCCATCCCGAAGGAGTTTTAATGGTTACAAAATCACTCGGCATTCCGAGGCAAATTGAATTAAGATTTAAAGTTTGTTCACTCCTCCTGGGGAGGACTGGTTGGCTTGACAAACTCGTCCAAGTCGATTCCGTCTACAATGCGAGTGGTGACATCAATGAAGGTCTCTATGAAGGACTGAAACTGGCGATGTTTGGTGTTGGCGACATTGAGCGCTGCCAGTTTCTCTTCCTTGGCCTCCTTGCAGTGGACACGGACCAGGCATAGAGCCACATCAGCACCACATCAGGCGGAAGACTTCTTCCATTCCTGCACTCGACCGGGAATCTCGTTGAGTCGAGTCATCAGAGACTCGAGGGCATTCTGGAAGCTCTTCTTCAGCCAGAGCACCATGTCGACTCGAGAAACCGCCACCTTCAGTTGAGCCAGATAATACACAACACTGGCGAGACGAGATTCCAGTCGGAGCATGTTCATGGTGGCTTCGTCCTGAACGGGAGAGTTGATGGGATCCAAGTTCGTCTTGATCCGTCCAGTCTCCTCTTCAAAGTTATGGCAGAACTCTGCACAGCAAAATGACGAGTCAAAGAATTGTCTGGAGAACCAACAACTATAAGGTGAAACCAGTCGACCAGGAGAAAATACCTTCCAGCATGTGGAACAACTTCTTGGCGAGTCCCCCCCAGATAAGCCTCCAGGTCATTTCCCTTCCAAGAGAGATCTTCAATCTTGTCATTCAGGGCTACTTTGTCCTGCTTCAGACGGGTCACTTCTTTGTTAGCTTCGGCAAGAGCAGTCTTCAGCTTGGCATTGTATTCCTCTAACGCCCCGACTGAAGTCAGCTTCTTATTGGCAAGTGTTGTTTTCTCCTGAGCCTCCTTCTGTGTTGTGATACGTCTCCAACGTATCTATAAATTTTGATTGATCCATGCTATATTATCTACTGTTTTGGACTATATTGGGCTTTATTTTCCACTTTTACATTATTTTTGGGACTAACCTATTAACCGGAGGCCCAGCCCAGAATTGCTGTTTTTTGCCTATTTCAGTGTTTCGGATAAACAGAATATCAAACGGAGTCCAAATGGAATAAAATCTTTGGAAACGTGATTTTCTCACCGAACGTGATCCAGGAGACTTGGACCCTACTGCAAGGGATCAAAGAGGGGGGTGCGCCCCTTGCCTCGTGAGCCCCTCGGTGCTCCACCGACGTACTCCTTCCTCCTATATATACACACGTATCCCCAAACGATCAGAACAGGAGCCAAAAACCTAATTCCACTGCCGCAACTTTCTGTATCCACGAGATCCCATCTTGGGGCCTGTTCTGGAGCTCCGCCGGAAGACAGCCGTCATCACGGAGAGCTTCTACATCATCCTAGCCCCTCCGATGAAGTGTGAGTAGTTTACCTCAGACCTTCGGGTCCATTGTTAGTATCTAGATGGCTTCTTTTCTCTCTTTGAATCTCAATACAAAGTTCTCCCCTCTCTTGTGGAGATCTATTCGATGTAATCTTCTTTTTGCGGTGTGTTTGTTGAGATCGACGAATTGTGGGTTTATGATCAAGTCTATCTATGAATAATATTTGAATCTTCTATGAATTCTTTTATGCATGATTGGTTATCTTTGCAAGTCTCTTCGAATTATCCGTTTGGTTTGGCCAACTAGATTGGTAGTTCTTGCCATGGGAGAAGTGCTTAGCTTTGGGTTCGATCTTGCGGTGTCCTTACCCAGTGACAGAAGGGGCAGCAAGGCACGTATTGTATCGTTGCCATCGAGGATAACAAGATGGGGTTTATTTCATATTGCATGAATTTATCTCTCTACATCATGTCATCTTGCTTAAGGCGTTACTCTGTTTTTAACTTAATACTCTAGATGCATGCTGGATAACGGTCGATGACTGGAGTAATAGTAGTAGATGCAGAATCGTTTTGATCTACTTGTCACTGATGTGATGCCTATATACATGATCATGCCTAGATATTCTCATAATTATGCTCAATTCTATCAATTTCTCAACAATAATTTGTTCACCCACCGTAGAATACTTATGCTCTTGAGAGAAGCCACTAGTGAAACCTATGGCCCCCGGGTCTATTCTCATCATATTAATCTCCATCACTTTTATATTGTTTTGCTTTTTACTTTGCTTTTACTTTTTTACTTTGCATCTTTATATCAAAAATACCAAAAATATTCTATCTATCAGATCTCACTCTCGTAAGTGACCGTGAAGGGCTTGACAACCCCTAATCGTGTTGGTTGCGAGTAGCTATCGCTTTGTGCAGGTACGAGGGACTTGAGCGTGGGCTCCTACTGGATTGATACCTTGGTTCTCAAAAACTGAGGGAAATACTTATGCTACTCTGCTGCATCATCCCTTCCTCTTCGGGGAAAACCAACGCAAGCTCAAGACGTAGCAAGAAGGATTTCTGGCGCCGTTGCCGGGGAGTCTACGAAAAAAGTCAATATACCAAGTACCCATCACAATCCCTATCTCTCGCGTTACATTATTTGCCATTTGCCTCTCGTTTTCCTCTCCCCCAATTCACCCTTGCCGTTTTATTCGCCCTCTCTCTCTATCTTCCCTCTCTGTTCGCCTCTTTGTTTGCTTGTCATCATGGCTAGTCTCATATCTTCTCCGTTGTCTCCCAAGAGTGAAGTTCTAAATTTTAAACAAAGGGAGGGATAAAAACTAAAAGATGCTTGGTATAGAATTTCCAATGCTCAAAATAGATCTACCAGGAAGCAATCTACCTTAGTTCTTCTTCGCAATTTTTATGTAGGTGTTAATCCTTGGTATAGATATATCCTCGATACCATTATCGGAGGGAACTTCTTTGGTAGCCATACTTTTGATTCTTATAATGCTATGATAGATTTATTTGGCTCACCACCTCTTTTGGTTAATGGAACCATGTTAACTTTGGAGCATGTTATGCAAAGACTTGAAATTATTGAAAATAAAGTTGCTACTATTGAATCAATTGAAAATCTAGATAAAAAGATCCACAATCAAATCACTCAATATGGATCTAAGGTAGGAATGACTTTGAAAAATATTAAGGAAAAGGAACCCATAGTTAATGAGAAGATAAACTTAGATTCTACTAGAATTGATAAACTTGAGGGTATCATTACAAATTTGGGAACCGCTTTTTCTTCCATAAAGAATACTCCTAGTCCTCCTACTAAAATTGCCAAGCTCATGTATGTTCCTAAAAATAAGGGTGAATCATCTAGTAAGGAAACAGCTGATCTTAAATCTGTAAGTATTCATCCCAATCTTTTTGCTATCATTAAAGAACCATTTATTACAAATGAATTTTTCGATCTTGTGCCTAAAAGTTTGATGATTAATAAAAAGAAAGAAATTCCTAAAGATGGTAGATGCCTAATTGAAGAATTGCCTACCAAATATGGCAATACCTAGATCTATTCTTGCTCGTTATGCCTAGCTAGGGGCGTTAAACGATAGCGCTTGTTGGGAGGCAACCCAATTTTATTTTTATTCCTTGATTTTTGCTCCTGTTTAGTAATAAATAAATTATTTAGCCTCTGTTTTGTTTGTGTTTTTTGTGTTTAATTAGTGTTTGTGCCAAGTAGAACCGTTGGGAAGACTTGGGGAAAGCCTTGTTGAACTTGCTGTAAAAAACAGAAACTTTAGCGCTCACGAGAACTGCTGTTATTTTTATTTTAAGAGTGATATTTAGTTAATTATTTTTGAAGATGATTAATAGATAAATTCCTCACGTCCAGCAATTTATTTTATAATTTTTGGGGTTCCAGATCTTGCGCTAGCTACAGATTACTACAGACTGTTCTGTTTTTGACAGATTCTGTTTTTCGTGTGTTGTTTGCTTATTTTGATGAATCTATGGCTAGTAAAATAGTTTATAATCCATAGAGAGTTGGAATACAGTAGGTTTAACACCAATATAAATAAATAATGAGTTCATTACAGTACCTTGAAGTGGTCTTTTGTTTTCTTTCGCTAACGGAGCTCACGAGTTTTCTATTTTGAGTTTTGTGTTGTGAAGTTTTCAAGTTTTGGGTGAATTCTTTTGATGGATCATGGAACAAGGAGTGGCAAGAGCCTCAGATTGGGGATGCCTATGGCACCCCCAAGATAATACAAGGACACCAAAAAGTCAAAGCTTGGGGATGCCCCGGAAGGCATCCCCTCTTTCGTCCACTTCCATCGGTAATTTACTTGGAGCTATATTTTTATTCACCAACATGATATGTGTTTTGCTTGGAGCGTCTTGTGTTATTTGTGTCTTTGTTTGTTAGTATGCCACAATCATCCTTGCTGTACACACCTTTTCAGAGAGCCATACACAAATTAAAATTTGATAGAATACTCTATGTGCTTCACTTATATCCTTTGAGCTAGATAATTTTGCTCTATGTGCTTCACTTAGATCTTTTAGAGCACGGTGGTGGATTCGTTTTAAAGAAACTATTGATCTCTCATGCTTCACTTAAATTATTTTGAGAGTCTCTTAATAGCATGGTAATTTGCCTAATAATAATATGCTTGGTATTCAAGATTTGTGAAACTTTCTTTTGAGTGTGATGAATACTAAGAAAACATTGAAGCATGATAATTGTTTTGAGATATGGAGGTGATAATATTAAAGTCATGCTAGTTGAGTAGTTGTGAATTTAAAGAATACTTGTGTTTAAGTTGGTGATTCCCGTAGCATGCACGTATGGTGAACCGTTATGTGATGAAGTCAGAGCATGATTTATTTATTGATTGTCTTCCTTATGAGTGGCGGTCGGGGACGAGCGATGGTCTTTTCCTACCAATCTACCCCCCTAGGAGCATGCGCGTAATACTTTGCTTTGATAACTTCTAAATTTTTGCAATAATTATATGAGTTCTTTATGACTAATGTTGAGTCCATGGATTATACGCACTCTCACCCTTCCACCCTTGCTAGCCTCTCTAATACCGTGCAACTTTCGCCGGTATCATACACCTACCATATACCTTCCTCAAAACAGCCACCATACCTACCTATTATGGCATTTCCATAGCCATTCCGAGATATATTGCCATGCAACTTTCCACCATCTAGTTCATCATGACACATCCATCATTGTCATATTGCTTAGCATGATCATGTAGCTGACATAGTATTTGTGGCAAAGCCACCGTTCATAATTCTTTCATACTTGTCACTCTTGATTCATTGCATATCCCGGTACACCGCCGGAGGCATTCATATAGAGTCATACTTTGTTTTAGTATCGAGTTGTAATCATTGAGTTGTAAATAAATAGAAGTGTGATGATCATCATTCAATAGACCATTGTTCCAAAAAAAAGGAGAAAGGCCAAAGAAAAAAAAGAAGGCCCAAAAAACAAAAAAAATATAAATAAATAAAAAAGGGACAATGCTACTATCATTTTTTCCACACTTGTGCTTCAAAGTAGCACCATGATATAGCGAGTCTCATATATTGTGCTTAAAAGTAGCACCATGTTCTTCATATAGAGAGTCTCATATGTTGTCACTTTCATATACTAGTGGGAATTTTACGTTATAGAACTTGGCTTGTATATTCCAATGATGGGCTTCCTCAAATTGCCCTAGGTCTTCGTGAGCAAGCAAGTTGGATGCACACCCGCTAGTTTCTTTTGTTGAGCTTTCATACATTTATAGGTCTAGTGCATTCGTTGCATGGTAATCCCTACTCGCTCACATTGATATCTATTGATGGGCATCTCCATAGCCCGTTGATACGCCTAGTTGATGTGAGACTATCTTCTCCTTTTTGTCTTCTCCACAATGACCATTCTATTCCACCTATAGTGCTATATCCATGGCTCACGCTCATGTATTGTGTGAAGATTGAAAAAGTTTTGAAAAAGTTAGAGTATGAAACAATTGCTTGGCTTGTCATCGGGGTTGTGCATGATTTAAATACTTTGTGTGGGGAAGATGGAGCATAGCCAGACTATATGATTTTGCAGGGATAACTTTCTTTGGCCATGTTATTTTGAGAAGACATAATTGCTTTGTTAGTATGCTTGAAGTATTATTATTTCTTATGTCAATATAAACCTTTGTCTTGAATCTTTCTAATCTGAATATTCATACCACAATTAAGAAGATTTGCATTGAAATTATGCGAAGTAGCACTCCGCATCAAAAATTCTCTTTTTATCATTTACCTACTCGAGGACGAGCATGAATTAAGCTTGGGGATGCCTGATACGTCTCCAACGTATCTATAATTTTTTATTGCTCCATGCTATATTATCTACTGTTTTGGACTATATTGGGCTTTATTTTCCACTTTTATATTATTTTTGGGACCAACCTATTAACCGGAGGCCTAGCCCAGAATTGTTGTTTTTTTGCCTATTTCAGTGTTTCGGATAAACAGAATATCAAACGGAGTCCAAACGGAATAAAATCTTCGGAAACGTGATTTTCTCACCAAACGTGATCCAGGAGACTTGGACCCTACTGCAAGGGATCAAAGAGGTGGTCACGAGGGTGGGGGGCGCCCCCCCTAGGGCGCGCCCCCGTGCCTCGTGGGCCCCTCGGTGCTCCACCGACGTACTCCTTCCTCCTATATATACACACATACCCCCAAACGATCAGAACAGGAGCCAAAAACCTAATTCCACCGCCGCAACTTTCTGTATCCACGAGATCCCATCTTGGGGCCTGTTCCGGAGCTCCGCCAGAAGAGGGCCGTCATCACGGAGGGCTTCTACATCATCCTAGCCCCTCCGATGAAGTGTGAGTAGTTTACCTCAGACCTTTGGGTCCATAGTTAGTAGCTAGATGGCTTCTTCTCTCTCTTTGAATCTCAATACAAAGTTCTCCCCCTCTCTTGTGGAGATCTATTCGATGTAATCTTCTTTTTGCGGTGTGTTTGTTGAGACCGATGAATTGTGGGTTTATGATCAAGTCTATCTATGAATAATATTTGAATCTTCTCTGAATTCTTTTACGCATGATTGGTTATCTTTGCAAGTCTCTTCGAATTATCCGTTTGGTTTGGCCAACTAGATTGGTAGTTCTTGCCATGGGAGAAGTGCTTAGCTTTGGGTTCGATCTTGCTGTGTCCTTACCCAGTGACAGAAGGGGCAGCAAGGCACGTACTGTATCGTTGCCATCGAGGATAATAAGATGGGGTTTATTTCATATTGCATGAATTTATCTCTCTACATCATGTCATCTTGCTTAAGGCGTTACTCTGTTCTAACTTAATACTCTAGATGCATGCTGGATAGCGGTCGATGAGTGGAGTAATACTAGTAGATGCAGAATCGTTTCGATCTACTTGTCACGGACGTGATGCCTATATACATGATCATGCCTAGATATTCTCATAATTATGCTCAATTCTATCAATTTCTCAACAGTAATTTGCTCACCCACCGTAGAATACTTATGCTCTTGAGAGAAGCCACTAGTGAAACCTATGGCCCCCGGGTCTATTCTCATCATATCAATCTCCATCACTTTTATATTGTTTTGCTTTTTACTTTGCTTTTACTTTTTACTTTGCATCTTTATATCAAAAATACCAAAAATATTCTATCTATCAGATCTTACTCTCGTAAGTGACCGTGAAGGGCTTGACAACCCCTAATCGCGTTGGTTGCGAGTAGCTATCGCTTTGTGCAGGTACGAGGGACTTGAGCATGGGCTCCTACTGGATTGATACCTTGGTTCTCAAAAACTGAGGGAAATACTTACGCTACTCTGCTGCATCATCCCTTCCTCTTCGGGGAAAACCAACGCAAGCTCAAGACGTAGCAAGAAGGATTTCTGGCGCCGTTGCCGGGGAGTCTACGCAAAAAGTCAATATACCAAGTACCCATCACAATTCTAAGACTACTGCAGAATCAAACATTCACCAGTAGTCTCGGGGACTACACCCAGTGGGTGCACTTGGCTTGCCCCCACTGGTACTCGACCTGGTCAGTCCAGTCGCTCAAAAAAGGTCTCAGACCACGGCCGACTGCCCGCAGTCGACCACTTTCTCGGGGACTACACCCAATGGGTTCACTTGGTGTGCCCCCACTGGTTTAAGAATTCACTCGACAAGATCCGTTCAAGACCGAGTGAATTTTTTATCAATAGAGATTTAAGACCCCCGCCGAATCAAACATTTGAGGGCGGTCTCGGGGACTACACCCAATGGGTGCACTCTGCATGCTCCCATTGATTCGAAGTTCACTCGACATCGATTCAAGAGAAGAAGATTGTGTAATAAAAGAACGCACCGAGTGGGTGAACAGATGCGCATGAAGTTTGAAAGTGTGAAAACGATCATCCACGGACATCTTACGAATAAGAAAACAACAGTTCTCAAGCATCAAGTTGGAGGGTCAGTCGGAAATCAACTAACCTGGACATTGGCTTGGAGAGCTGCACTGGCATCATATGCAGCTTGGCTGGTCTCATGCACCGTCTTCATCCACTCCATCATCAGGCCTGCTTGGCGTATAGCTTCCTTAGCAGCGCTTGCCTGATCCTCCGGAACGTGATGGGTGACGAACAACAGAGATGGTGGAACAGTCGCAGCAACTTGCGGGTCCGAGGCATGAGATTGAACAGATGAAGCAGGCTCTTGGGTAGTCGACGCTGATGGGCGTTCAGTCGACACAGGATCAGCAAAAGTGATGGAAGCCCGACTGAGATCTCCAGTCTGCTGGACCACTGGCTCGGGCACTGATGTCGTTTGGGTTGTCTTGCCGATCGACGCTTTCCTTCCTGAGCTCCTACCTCTCCTTCCCATAGGCCTCAGTGGCACTTCTTGGTCATCGTTTGGAAGTCCAATCACATGTTGTGGTGCTGCAAAAGTTTAGACCGCAATTTGTCAGTCGACCTGCAAGGCAATTAACAGAGTGGAAGCAAGATAGCATAGTCACACCTTCTCTAGAGGTGGCCGCATCTTCCATTTTTACGTCATCCTCATTCCTGTAAATGTCCACTGAGGTCCCAGAAGTAGCAACACTGCAAGTTCTCGAATTCACTCGATCAAGCAAGAAAGCGAGTCGATGTCTGCTTAAGAAATCATTGTATCAAAGGAGAAAACAAAACACTTACCCGGAGGCAACATGAACGTCGATCTTGATCTTGGGCAGAGTCTTCCGAGGCTTAGGAGCCGCAATCTTGGGCTGCTTCGGCGCCTTCTCAGTCGGGACAGGAGAGGAAGTCCGAGTGCGCTTTGAGGTCTGCGCAACTGCCTTGCCGCGAATACTCGCGGGGTCATGGATCTGCTTGGAGTGTCTTTCAGTATGAGGCGGAGAGTCGACCTCCTTGCCGTCGCTTGAATCCTCACTCTCCTCCTCGTCCTCATCATCGGATCTCCAATCGCCGCTTTCGCCCCCACTCACCTCTCCCTCCTGGTCCTGCTCTCCATTGGGCATTGAATATGCATCAATGTAGACCTACAAGGCAAAGATTAACATAGATGTCAGTCGGGCACGAAAGCAGTTACAAATCAGAATGAAGAAGCACTCAACAGATAAGCACTCGACAGATAAGCACTCGACAGGAAAAGACAGACCTTTTTAGGTTCATGACCAGCGCAGAATGGTTGAACTCTTCTGGACCCCCGGGGGTTATCTTTGTTCCCGGTGATGCCCTGCAACCACAGCTCCACTGTCTCCTCGGTGACGTCCTCCGGGTGGATCCGAGTGATGTCCTCAATGCCTGAATACATCCACATAGGATGATCGCGGGCCTGGAGCGGCTGGATGCGTCGACTGAGGAACACTTCCAGCAGGTCCATACCAGTCACGCCATCCCGGACCAATTGGACTACTCGCTCCATCAGCATGTTCACCTCCGCTCTCTCTGCTGGGGTTACTTTCAAGGAAGTGGGCTGTTGGACTCGTTCCATGGAGAAGGGAGGGAGACCAGTCGACCAACCAGGAGTCGGCTGGTCCTTGCAGTAGAAACAGGTCGACTGCCACCCTCTAACTGACTCGGGAAGGATTACGGCTGGAAAGGCACTTTTGCTCCTCATCTAGATACCCAGGCCTCCACACATCTGCATCACGTGAGTCTTCTCATCATTCGGATTAGCTTTTTTCACCGACTGAGAGCGACAGGTGAAGATATGTTTGAAGAGACCCCAATGCGGTTGACGACCCAAGAAATTTTCGCACATGGAAACAAACACAGCTAGATACATGATGGTGTTGGGGGAAAAGTGATGAAGCTGGGCTGCAAAGAAGTTCAGAAAGCCCCGGAAAAAGGATGAGGAGGCAGAGAGAATCCGCGGTCGACGTGGGTCACAAGGAGGATGCACTCACCCTCCTGCGGCTGCGGCTCGGTCTCGTTGCCGGGAAGCCTTCAAGATTCATGAGAAATCAAACCTCCCGAGGCCAGATCCTCCACATACTCCAGCTGGATTGTGGAGCGGATCCAGTCGCCCTGGATCTAGCCGGGCGGCAGGCCAGACCTCGAGGAGGATCCTCCCCGACTCATCTTCTTCCCTTTCGGCTTCGCCGCCGTCGTCACCGTCGCCGTCGCCTTCTCGGCGCGCTCCAGAGTCGTCGTCTTGTCCTTCCCCATCGCCGCAGACTTCACACAAGTGGTGCGGTGGTGTCGAGAGTTGCGGAGTGTGAGATGTGGAAACAGAGGGAGGAGAAGGAGAATGGGGAACGCTGTGCAGATTCACCGGCGGCGGAGTCTTTTATTTGCATATTTCCGAGTGACTGACACGCGGGCCCAAGAAATCCTGCCAAATCACGCAACAGACGTGTGCTCGGTACGTGGCGAAAAAGGCGGCATGAAAATCGAGGCGCCCTTGCCTAATCCATCCCGATTACTGCGGCGCACTCCGTCCTGCGCGCTTCCCCAAATTCCGAATCCCGTGAGATCCGGAGATGGCAGCGCAGTCAATCACGCCAAAGATTTCGTTCCTCTCCAACACTCGAAGCGTTCCAGTATAAGTTCACTTGACAGGTTCTGAATGGATCAAGGCGACTGAAAATAAGGTTGAAGTTTCAAAAATAGGTCACCTTCCCAAGCAAGATGCCTCTAGAGCATAAAAATTGAGTCGGAACTACCTCCAACCTCTTCCTTTCCTCAGACCTCGATCCATTCGGGGGCTAATGACGATGACATGTACCTAGGGTAGGGTAATGGGCCTGACCTAGACACCCTTCCCAAGGACACTACCCAAAGATCAACATCATTCAAAGCACAATAATTTCTACCGACTGGAATCACCTCAGAGTGCAACCCACTCGACCAAAAACTCCACTCGGATAGCCTAATTCCATTCGACCAGTACACCATCACTCGACCGTATAAGAAACCACTCGGAGTACAGAAGATCTAAAGTCACTCAGAATGGCAACGGTCAGGTGTTCACTCCGTAGTGTTAATGATCATTTATATGACTTTATTGTTGGCATTACCAGTAACGCCTCACCTTTATGTACATTGAACTCCTTGTAACATGGACTGGCTAGGGTCTTGGCGCACTCTATATAAGCCACCCCCACCACTGAGACAAGGGTTCGCACCCCCTGTAACTTCACGCATAATCCAGTTGACCGCCTCAGGGCACCGAGACGTAGGACTGTTACTTCCTTCGCGAAGGGCCTGAACTCGTAAATCTTGCGTGCACAACTTCATCTTAGCTAGGATCTTGCCTCCTCTTACATACCCCCTAATCTACTGTCAGACTTAGAACCACTACAGTGGGTCTTGGAGAAACACAAAGTCCCAACAAAGTACATTACCCTCATCAAGGAAATGTACAATAATGTTGTGACAAGTATTCGAACAAGTGATGTCAACATTGATGACTTTTCAATTAAAATACGACTTCACCAAGAGTCAGCGCTTTGAGCCCTTATCTTTTTGCTTTGGTGATGGATGAGGTCACAAGGGGTATACAAGGAGATATCCCATGGTGTATGCTCTTTGCGGACAATGTGGTGCTAGTAGATGATAGTTGGGCGGGGGTTAACAGAAAGTTAGAGCGACGGAGACAAACTTTGAAATTGAAAGCTTTTAGGCCTAGTAGAACTAAAATGGAGTACATGAAATGCAGTTTCAGTACTACTTGGCATGAGGAGGTGGTTAGCCTTTATGTGCAGGTTGTACCTCAGAAGAACACCTTTCGATATTTTGGATCAATGTTACAGAAGGATGGTGATATCGATGAAGTTGTGAGCCATTGAATCAAAGCTGGATGGATGACGTGGCGCCGAGCTTCTGAATTTCTCTTTGATAAGAGAGTACCGTAAAAGCTAAAAGGGAGGTAGGTTCTATAGGACAGTGATTCGACCCGCAATGTTGCATGGCGCTGAGTGTTGGCTGACTAAAATATGACATGTTCAATAGTTGGGTGTAGTGAGATGCACATACTAAGATGGATATGTGGCCACACAAGAAAGGATCGGTTTCGGAATGATGATATACATGACAGAGTTGGGCTAGCTTCGATTGAACAGAAGCTTATCCAACATCGTTTGATATGGTTTGGGTATATACATCGCATGCCTTGAAAAGCTCTAGTGCATTGCAGACAGTTAAAGCATGCTGATAATGTCAAAAGAGGTCATGGTAGACCAAACTTGACATGGAAGGGTGCGTGTAAGTTAGCTATTCACGTGCCAGGATCATGAGTTGGTTTCTAGATCTTATGAGTTTTAACTCTAGCCTAGTCCAACTTGTTTGGGGCTGAAGGATTTGTTGTTAAATTAACTTAGGAGAACCGATCAAATTGTAGATCTTATATTGAATATGTTAAACATTTTATAGTACATGAAACTCAAGGTAATTGAATTTCAAAATTTAATTTAAGATCATAAACTTAAAGAGATCTCTAAACTTTAATAGCGTAATTTAATTAGAATATAGTCTAGAAGAGTTGGAGAATATAATTTCACCCTTTTTCTGGTCTGAATGAGTGTGACAATGGTCTTAGGAGGATCTGACATCAAATGAGGCAAAACGTGAAATAAACTTCTTAAATCGGGTAACTAGGTGCAATTTTACTAAAATAGGATAGTAGTTATCACTGGAGCACAAATATGGTGTAAAAACAGGAAATTTACTCAAACTTTGAATACCCCCGCATCAAGTTTTGGTAGCAAGTGATCATCTTTATCTAGCGCTTACACCTATGTGCATAAAACCAAGCATATCTAATTCTCCACAACCTTACGTCGACGATATGCCGAGGTATAGTCAACCCATTGGTAACTCAATAGAAAACAAATTTGTATTAAGGTCACTCAGACAAGAAAACTTGAGCTTAGCTATAGACTTCTCGGTGAATGCGTTGACATTGCTCTGTAAAGTGAAGAGGAATAATACTATATCAACATGTCCATACATAGTATGCGATGACTATTGGGTGGTTGTGGATAAATACTTAGCCGCAAATTCGGCAATATTTTTGTCAGAGCTTCCTCCTTCTTGCATTGACTCTTTGGCCATCCTCATCCATTTTGTCGCATTTTTACGGTATTCAACCTTTCCCTCTCCATCCATCACCTTCCTGATGCACCTCTCTACCTCCTCCCTCCTCACCAAGCCTTTCTCATCTGTCCGCATCCGCACACCGATCCCCCATGCACTCTCCACGTACTTTGCCGTGGTTGGCTGGTCGGCCGACCTCGGCATCGCCACCATTGGCACGCCGGCAACAAGTGCTTCTGTCGTTGAGTTCCATCCACAATGAGTCAAGAAGCAACCTGCATATCCAAAGTAGGCAATATTATTGGCAAAACAATCAGATAACTAGTAGTATTTGTTTAGACCTATTTATCAAAGATTGACAATTTCAAACCTATGGCCTTATGCGCGAGAACCTCAAGCTGGGGGCACCAAGGCACAATTAATCCATTTTCCTCGCACCTGCCAAGGAGCTCTTGAGATATCTTCCGTGCCTCGTTGGACCTCACGACCCAGAGAAATGGCTTGCCGGAATCGCAGAGCCCATTTCCAAGCTCGTCAAGCTCACCGGCGTCGAGGCTGTAGACCGTCCCATAAGATGCGAGGACTACTGAGCAAGGAGGCTGCCGATCCAGCCATGACATGCACGGCGCGGCGCTGCTGAAGAAGTTGACGCCGTAGGCCTTGTTCGACGGCAGGCGGCCGTCGTCGAGGAAGAAGGACGGCAGCGTCGGGCCGACCGTCTTGGCGCGCCATCTGGACTCCATGTACTCCGCCTCCTGCGGTTCGAGGTCACGGAAGGAGTTGACGAGCACGTCGCCGGCGTGCTCTAGGCCCTCGAACTGCCGGATCGACACGTCCAGGTACTTGGGGTATAGCCCCGGCGACACCACGAACGGCGACAGGTCCTCGGGCCCGAGGTCCACGCTCACCGCGCCCCGGCGACGCAGCGCGCTCCCATCCGCCATCGGCAGCGGCGCGCGCCCCGCCCACGCCTCCCCGTAGATCAGGTCCACGGCGCACGACTGCGACATGAACGCGGCGGTCGGCACGCCCGCGGCCCGCGCCACAAGCGGCGCCCACGCCATGTGCGGATCGTAGACCATCACGGACGGCGTCCTCCCGGCGCGCGCCTCGGCGGCGATGACCTGCGCCAGCGTCTCGGACCCCACGGCCTCGGCCCTGCGGCAGTACTCGACGGGGTCCGGGCAGGAGGCCATGCCGCCGTCGTCGAACCCGTCTGAGAAGGCGGCCACGCGGAAGGGGTCGCCGGGGGGCGGGCCCGTGGAGAGCACGTACCGCGTGGCGACGAGCGTGGGCCGCAGGCCGTGGTACGCGAGGCGCCGGCCGAGCTGGAGCATCGGGTTCATGTGGCCCTGCGCCGGCAGCGGCACCAGCAGGACGTGCACGCCGCCGCGCTCATCGCCGGACGACGAGGTCGCGCTGTCCATGTCTCTGTTTTCTCGGCTTTGGATGTTTCAATGAAGTGAGTGAGTGTAAGATGCAAGTGTTGGCAATAAGTACAGTATATAGGGAAGCTGCAGGATTCGAGTAGAGTGGCGGGCAAGTAAAATAAGTAGTGATGGGAAGCTTCTCTGAGCATGGCTATGACCTACCAAGTCACTTTCACGCTTAACTAATCAAGTTGACACGGAAGGTGCTCAGGTAGTTTCCTCATGCCACGACTTAGGTTTCTTTAGAATGAAGACGCAAGAAGCATCCCGCTTTAAATTAATATAATGCTCATAACAAGGCGAGTAAGTCACATAGTTCACAATGTGGCAAACATAAATTACGAGTTCAGGCAGAAATACATAGGAAGGAGCACGCAGGCACGACATCAGCAACAAAAGGGACTATAGACGGATAGTTTTGTAATACGTGTTGTATTGATAGGGTGCTGGTGCACGTATATATAAGTACAGTATAGGCATCAATCTCAACTATACATGACTAGGAGGTGGGCCGCAACACGTAATACATGCAACACAAAATATATACTCAACCCCCCCCCCCCCCCCCCCCCCCCCCCCCCACAGTCGAAGCGTCGCCGGAGACACAGAGACTGGACCGAAACTCCTCGAAGACAGGAGTGGGCAATCCCTTAGTCATCACATCAGCAAACTGTTGCGAGTCGGAACATGGAGAACCCGAACACGGCCAAAGGCAACCTGCTCGCGCACGAGGTGAATATCGAGTTCAATATGCTTCGTACGTCGATGGTGCACCGGGTTGGCGGAGAGGTAAACCGCACTGACGTTATCGCAGTACACAAGAGTACCCTTGTGAACGTCACAAAGCAACTCCTGGAGTAGCCGACGGATCCAAGAACACCCGGCCACGACGTTAGCCACGGCCAAATACTCTGCCTCGGTGCTGGAGCGGGAGACCGTGGGCTGCCGCTTCGATGACCAAGAAATCAACGAGGGCCCAAGGTAGACACAATAGCCGGACGTGAAGCGTCGAGTGTCGGGGCAGCCAGCCCAGTCGGCATCCGAGTAGGCCACGAGGTCGGTGGAGGCAGAGGCTGCCAAGGTGAGTCCCAAGGACATGGTGTCACGTATGTAATGGATAATAAGCTTCACCAAGGTCCAATGGGAGTCAAGCGGAGCGTGCATGTGGAGGCACACCTGCTGGACAGCGTACTGTAGGTCGGGTCAGGTCAGCATCAGGTACTGTAAAGCACCAACAATGGAGCGATAGAACACTGCATCGGACGCGAGAGACCCCTCCAGAGCAGAGACCTTTGCCTTCGTGTCGACATGGGTGGGCGCCGGTTTGCAGTTAAGCATACCGGCACGCTCCAGAAGCTCGTGGGCGTACTTCTACTGATGCAGAAAGAAGCCGTCAGTCCGTCGGACCACCTCGATGCTGAGGAAGTAGTGCAGAGGCCCCAAGCCCTTGAGGGCGAACTCATCACAAAGACGACCAGTCAGCCGTTGAAGGAGATCGGGGGCGGACGCCATGAGGATGATGTCGCCGACGTAGAGCAGCAGATATGCAATGTCAACTCCTCGTTGATACACAAAGAGTGAGCCATCTGAGCGAGTGGACCAAAAGCCCAGAGACTGCAGGAAGGCTGCGATACGCTGGTACCAAGCCCGAGGTGTCTGCTTCAACCCGTAAAGAGAACGGGGGAGCAAGCACATGAAGTCTGGATGCTCGGCGTCGACGAAACCGGTGGGCTACTCACAGAACACCTGCTCAGAAGGATGGTCGTGCAACAAGGCGTTGGAGACATCCAACTGGTGCACAGGCCAGGATTGCGAGACCGCCAACTGGAGTACGGCGCGGATCGTGCCTGGTTTGACAACCAGAGGGAAGGTGTCGGTGAAGTCCATGCCTGCGCGCTGCCAAAATCCACGAATCACCCACCGAGCCTTGTAGCGCTCGAGAGACCGTCCGAGCGGGTCTTATGGAAGAACACCCACTTGCTAGTGATGACATTGCACGAGGGGGTCGCGGAATAAGATGCCACGTGCGGTTGCGCTGCAGGGCGTTGAACTCCTCCTGCATCGCTGCTACCCAGTGGGGATCCTGAAGGGCAGCGCGAGCGGAGGGAGGGATGGGTGACAGCGTCGACGTTGAGGCGGCGCACACATACTCGTCGGAGAAGTAGCGCGTGCTCGGCCAAAGCACACCAGCCCGAGCACGGGTCGTCACGCCGAGAGGTGCAGCAGCGGCGGCGGCGGAGGCCGCGGTGCCAGAGGGACCCGCGTCGACGGTGGGGGTCGCGGCGCCAGAGGGACCTGTGGCGGCGGGGGGGGGGGGGGGGGGCAGACGAACCGGAGGTAGCGTCCGAGCTGGCAGCAGGGGTGGCGACAGGCAAGGTGGAAGTCGAGCCCGTGTCGGGGTGACGGCGCCAACCGAGGTAGAGGGCGGGGTGGCCGCCGCGGCGCCGAGGTGGGAAACCTGATCGGTCTCAACCTCTAAGGAGGGAGCCGGGGACCCAGGGGTTTGGTCAGACTCGACCTTGGGGGAGGGAGTCGAGAACCCGGGCGGCAGCGAAAGACGCTGGGAGGGTGGAACCACCGAGGACCGCCGCGCATCACTCCAAGAAGGGGCGCGGGGGTCAGCGCCGGCAAAGCCGCAGCCGGAGAAACCTGAAAAAAAGAAACACCGTCTCGATGAAATATACGTGGCTCGAGGTGTACACACGATGAGTGACAAGATCATAGCAACGGTAACCTTTGATGTTGGAGGGATAGCCAAGGAAGACGTATGGGACGGAACGTGGTGCGAGTTTGTGTGGCGTAGTAGACACAGTGCTAGGATAACAAAGACACCCAAAAATGCGAAGGCCGTCATAGGACGGCGGTGCATCGAAGAGAAGGTGGTGAGGGGCGTAGTTCCATCGAGGACGACACGGACGGATGTTACCTAAAAGAGTGGCAGTGGCGAGAGCATCGAGCCAAAACCGAGCAGTCACGTTAGAGTGAAAGAGTAGTTAAGAGTGCGGAGGATGCGCTCGGCGCGACCGTTCTAATGAGAGGTGTAAGGACAAGTCAGACGAAAGGTGGTGCCGTGAGAGGCGAGAAGTATGCGGAGAGCAACGTTGTCAAACTCTTTTCCGTTATCAGTCTGGAGTGCGAGTATGGGGCGACCGAACTGGGTGGTGACATAGAAATAAAAGGATGTGAGTGTGGCTAAAGCATTGGATTTACAACGAAGAGGAAAAGTCCACACATAATGAGAATAATCATCTAAAATCACCAAGTAGTATAGATAGCCCGTATTACTCGCAACGGGAGACGTCCAAACATCACTATGAAGTAATTGAAATGGAAAAGTGAAAACTGTAGTAGACGCACTAAAGGGAAGACGAACGTGCTTTCCCAAACGACAAGCCTCACAAGTATGCTCGTCGAGCTTATTACATGAGAAAGAAAAACTCCTAAGAATCTGACGCAAAACAGCGGGGTTGGGGTGGCCCAAGCGAGCATGCCAAAGGTCGACGCCAGCGGCGAGGGCGACGGGTGTAGAGGTGGAGGTGCCGGCATGCACGGGATAAAGCTCATCAGGGCTATCACATCGGTGAAGGACCATCCGGGTACGGGCGCCCTTCAGAAAAAAAATCAACACCATCAGATTCAACAGTAAGTGGATTCTCATGAGTAAGACGACGAACAAAAACTAAGCTAGTGACTAAGTTAGGTGAGACAAGGACATTAGACATAGTGATAGGTGTGGAACTAGAAGGAAAACTAGTGCTACCGACATGAGTGATAGGTAAAGACGAACCGTTGCCAACGGTGATACGAGTGGGTGTGTTAACTGGAGTGGAAGAGGATAGGTTACCGGGATGAGTTGTCATGTGCGCAGTAGCACCTGAGTCCATGTACCAGTCACCTCCACCGCCATAGTTGCTCGGCGACGGCACCGAGTGTAGGGTGGCCAGGAGGGCAGGGTCCCACGGTGCAGCTACCGACGGCGGCGGCTGGCCTCCATAGGGTGGCGCCTGGGCGGGCGCCCCGTAGCCACCGAGGGGTGGCGACGCGAGCGAAGCACCTTAGGGCTGGTAGCGGGCGCCGATGAACGCCCAGTGGCCCGTGGGGCGGGGACCAAGGAGACCCGGTGCAGGAGCTCATGGGACATGCATGTGATAGGCGTGGACGACGCTCATCCACGGGTTCTGCCCGGCTGCCCACGGCGGAGGAGCTGCTGGTAGCGGGGCACCCCCCTGCACCCTGTGCCTGCTGCTGCTGGTGGCGGCCCCCGCCGCCCCGCCGGTTGCGCCGGCCCTCGCCACCTTGCGGCTGTTGGGAAGGCGCGGGGGGCGCGGGCGGTGCGAGCGGCAATGGGAAGTAGCCGGCGGGCGCAGGTGGCGTGGGCGGATGAGGCGCTGCCGGTGGAGCAGGACCACCGCGGTTGGTGCGGCGGCGAGGGCGGTGTGTTGGACCCGCTGCTTTATCTTCGTCATCCGGCGCTCCTCAAGTTTGAGGTACGCGATGACACGTTGAAAAATGGGCTGCGGCAGCAGGGTGAGGTTGGACGCCGCGTTGCCGAAGTCCTTGTTAAGGCCGGCGGTGAGGATGCTCAACATGAGGTCGTCAAAGACCTTGGCGCCGACGTCGCGAAGCTCGTTGGCGAGTATCTTGAGCCTCAGGCAGTACTCATCGATGGTGGAATTGTCCTGGTGACAGCCGAAGAACTCTTGCTGCAAGAAAACAAGGCGCTGAAGGTTGTTGTCAGTGAAGAGCGCGTTTATCTTGGCCCACACAGCGCAGGCATCGTCGTCCTCGGCGACAACCGTGTGGAAGATGTGCTTCGAGACGGTCTGATAGAACCATCGAATGATCGTGGCCTTAATGACGGACCATTCCGGATCGCCCCGTATGTACTAGTTGTCCATAGAATCGTCGATGTGCTCGGTGAGATAGTACTCGCAGAAGATGAGGTTGAAGTAGGTCTTCCACGCGTAGTACGACGTGCTGGAGCTGTCGAGACGGATAGGGACCCGGGCCTCGATGTTGAGATCACGGATGGCGGCGGCGGAGGGCTTGGGGCCTGCAAAGGGGTTCGATGAGCAGGTGGTGGAGGAGCCCGGGAAGGAGTCCATGAGGGCGGCGGTGATGGTGAAGGGCGACGGCTAGGGTTAGGGTTTTGTTGGAATGGGGAGAAAAGGGCGGCAGCAGCGAGAGAGGCGGGTGGTGCGGCGGCTGCGATGGGAGAGGGCGACAGTGGCAGGGAGAAGGCGGCGCGGCGTGGGAGATGGCGCGGGTGGCGCGTGGCAGGAGGGTGGCGCAGCACGGGAGAAGGGTGGCGCGCGGCGGGAGGAGCGGAAGCGGGCGGCACGGGACGGCGGCGGCCGGGAGGGAGAGGCGCAGCGGCGGTGGGGTGCGGCGGAGGTGGGGAGCAGTGGCGCGTAGGGTGGCGCTGCGGTGGCTTCGCCTAGATCAGAATCTTGAGAGATAATATCATGTAGAAGGACAGTTTTGCAATACGCTTTGTATTGATGGGTGCTGGTGCACGTATATATAAATATAAGATAACCCTCAAACTCAACTATACATGATTAGAAGATGAGCCACAACACGTAATACATGCAAACAACATTTATACTCAACAGGGACTATGCATTCAAACAAGATAATCAAGTCACTTTTACGCTTAATTGACAGCCACACGGAAGGTGCTCATGTAGATTCAACATTTCAAGACTTCCCTCTCCGGTCACAGTTATTTTTTTCTTTCTCTACTTTGTCATGTTTCTCTTGTTGATATTTTGTTGGAATGGGATCTAGTCTGGCAGAGATGACAGAGATATTGGGACGAGAGAAGGCGACGCTCCCGCCGGTTGCTCACAAAAAATAATACTTGGAGGAGAGAAGATATTTGTCTCTCAAGATGTAGTCAGTTTTCTATTTCAAAAGATGGACAAATTTGTATCCGCAAAAAAAGAAGATGGACAAATTTATAAGACTAATCTTTTGTATAATCTAATTTGAAGGTAAACAGGGTAGAAATAATTACTTTAGATTTTTCAAGATCATTTGCGGTAGTTAATTTCTACTAATATTTTGGGATTGGCGATGAAGTGTTTGACTTGATCGTTACACGGGTCTAACCGTGGAATAAGTTTATCAGATTCAAGCTTCAATGTTAAACAGGGTAAATATATGGAATAAATTGTTTGCAGAGAACATACTGTGATTAACAATTGAATGTCCCGAAAATTACGGTAAATTTTGTTTGATTGTATTGCACATTTTCTAGACAAGTATATTGTGCAAGTTGAGGTGACGAGGTTTTTTTTTCCAGGAATATGATTTATTCATCAATTGTCATGGTAGATCCAGGTCGGTGACCACCTAGCAACAACTACAGACACTGGAGCAAACCAAAGGCGCGCAATCATCTTTACCGCTATCTCGTCGGCGGCGGACAACTTATTATAGTAGACAACCGGGAACAGATTGTATAAGATAAACTACAAATTTAGATATATTACAACTAAGCATCTTTCCTGCCCTTTGAGGTCATTAGCATTTCTAGCCGCTAGATCGTCACTTTTAAGCATCCTCGGCCGTTAAATTTGCTCTTAATCCCACCTAAATCGCACCGTACAGGCTAAATCGTGTGTATAGGTTGCGCTAGCCTTCTCGGGCCGCTACTCCATTGGTTTTTTTGGGCACCAGAGATTCAATTGGGCCTACTGAGCCTCTACTAGGATCCCGTCTCTAAAACATGGACAGTCATGACCTTGGTGTCTTTCAGTCGCAGCATCGCGTGGCGGCGCCTCGCCATGAATGACCGATGTAGGGTCTCGGATTGCAACGGCGACTGCGTTGTGATGGCACCGGCGCGACAGGTAGTGCCTCCCTGGTCTGCTTGGTCGCACGGGTGCGAGCGGCATGACGGGATGGGGTAAAGATGGCAATTTTATCCGTGGACATGGATACCCGCGGATACCCGATCCGAATAGGTAGGGTTTGGATACATGTTTACGTCCATGGGTAGCACCCAAACCCGACCCGATTATTCATGGATAGAGTATAGACATAGCTATGTATCCGTGGATATACCCGAACCCGACCCGATAGTATGACATGTGGGGGGAAATTCAATGATCCACACTATCCCAACTTCCAATTTACTTATTTACTTTATAAAAAATGATAAATAAATTTTGCAATCCCTCCCAACCGTAACTTACTCTGCCGCCGCTTCAGATTCTGTTTTTTTAGCAGACTCATCTTGTATCTCCTCGTTAAACGACTCGGCATTAAGCAGTGACTCCATCTCCTCAGCTTGCTCTTGCTCCTCCCGCAGCCCTAGGTACAGCCGCCAGCGCCGCCAAATCATACTCCCTCCGGTCCTTTTTACTCTGTATATTAGGTTTGACCGAAGTCAATTTCATCTAACTTTGACCAAATTTATACAAAAATTATAGACATTTACATAACAACACCAATATCATTAGATTCATCTTGGAATATATTTTTATATTATATTTATTACATATTATAGATGCTAATAATTTCTAATATAAACCTGGTCAAACTTAGCAAAATTTGACTTTCGATAAATCCAATGTGCAGAGTAAAAAGGACCGGAGGGAGTACTACTACTTAGACTAGCCACAATGGGTAGTAACATATACTAGTAACATGCCCATGTTCCTAGTCTATGTTACTACCTCTATAGTGGGGAGTAACATATGTGCGGTAACATGTAACGCTTCATTTATTAGGCTATAGACACATTTTGTCTTGATATGTGTGATGTTACTCATATTAGTAGTAACTAGCTATGTTATCACTCTCATCACTTTTTTCATTTATTGTATGCCACATCATCTATTTAACCTAAATATGTGTAATATTACTACTTATATTATTCCCACTATGGGTAGTTTTATGGTGCAGCACTTCAGCAGCCAAGACCACAACTGGACAGTGGCAGCCCAATGTCCCAACTCCATATCCCCTCACCCCTCCATCTCCGCTTCTCCACGCACGGATGGGAATGACGGCGGGCCGGCGCAAGGCTCTGAGCTGCAATGCGGAGCGGTGCGACGTACAAGAGCGTTGCTGCGCGCAGGACCGGGAGCATGACGACACGGCTGTGCGAGGAGGCAGCCGCGCGCAGACCACGATGAGGAGCCTGACCCTTAGGGTAATCTTTTGTTCCATCAATCCCTCTCTTGTATGTCTAGCGTTCCTGTACGTGGGTGTGCAGCTTGTGCTGTTCATGAATTTCTACAAAATACTCTTGTACTTAAGTTACAGTAGCAATTGGAGTAGAGTACTCTTGTACTTAAGTTTACAGTACCAATTTCTGCAAAGTACTCTTGAATATCAGTATTAATTTTCACAGGTTACTAATTGAGTCACAGTTCGTTTTTGGTACATGGCATGATCCGTGGTTTGTATATATGCAAGTTAATTATTAATTAGGTTTTGCCACATAAGTGAATTTCAATCTGACATGTAATTTTGGCAGGTCTACCTTATTCTCTAAAAGAATAAAGATAGAAAAATTAATTTAAGTTGCTAGTTACCATTCACTACAACTTACAGATCACAATATTTTCAGATCTGTATAGTTTTTTTTTGACTAAAATTGTACAGTCTCGATATTATGTACCTTGTCTAACTTTAATTGAAACTGAAAATTGTTTTTTTCTTGTATAGATCAGTAGCTTCTCATGATGGAGCACAAGGTCCTGTTGTGGTTAGCCCTGGAAATGTTAACTCAGCTAGTAGCCCAACATCTAAATATTGGCATTAGGGGATAGCAACTCCACTCTATTTGCAGAATTTCACAGTGTTCTTGATGATGATGAAGAAACTATGGTAACATATTCCACTCATGAAATTCCACTTCTAGATGTTGCAAACTTGCAATGTCTGTTCTGTTTGTTTCCATGATTTTAATAGATGTTCTTTTGTTATGTTCACTTCAAGGACGAGTCTGATTCTATCATAACCGAAACCTAGAAGATGATGCTTAGAACATTGAGGTGAAGAATGGAAGATGATGCATGGTTGTACTTGTGGTTACTTGATGTTGTGCACTTTTGCTATTTGGTGATGTGCACTTTTTTATGTCATTTTGTTAGAATCTAAAAGCTGATTCGTTGTTGTGCACTTGTGCTATGTGGTTTCATGAAAATTGGAAATCTTATGTGAATCTTGTGCACTCGTGCTATGTTCTATGTATACGTGTTGAGAGTACCCAATGGATATCCATACCCGATGGATATCATCAGGTTTGGATATGGACATTGTTTTTCGCCCATGGAATTTTTCATGGACGGGCACATAATGTCTTCATGGATTTGGATATGGATTTGATATTGTTCAACCCGGGACGAACCCGATACATTGCCATCCTTAGGATGGGGTGTGGCGGCGAACAACCGTAAAGTTCAATCGCAAAGGATTATTGATTAATGGCGGCTGCTACGAATCAGCCGACTTATTTCTTAGAGAAATCAGCCGGCTGGCTGGCCGTCAGATCTTTTGCTCGCTAGTCGTCGGATCCAGTCAACGTGACATGGAGTCCTCCTCCTCTGGTCTCATCTCCCCATTTTGTTCTCCTCTAGCTGCGTCCGATGCAAACAGCACGCGCCCCTTGCCCGCTGACTCCAGCCGCCACATAGCAACGCCGGGTAGCCGTCGCTGCGTCGCAACACCAACATCACCAAAAAAGAAAAAGCGTCGAAGTTGCCATTGTAGTACCAGGTCCTCCCTGCAGCGTCGCGCCCCGCCTCCCTTGCGTGCTGGGTTGCAGCACCGGCGCGCGAGCTGCGGTCGCCTCCGACCTCCCTTGCATCGGGGGCGAGGTGCGTTGCAGCAGCGCCGCCTCCGGCCTCCCTTGTATGCTCCATTGCAGCCAGCCACACAACTTTGCCGCCGGCCCCTGCAGCATCCCAACCATCACGCAGCATCGTCGCAGCCTTCACAGTGACGCCGGCTTTCAGCCTCAGGAGTGCTGCCTCGCAGCGCCGACGAGCTACATCGCCGCACCGGCGCCTCTTGTCGCGTGCGTCGGGAGTGCTGCATAGCAGTGCCGACGAGGTTGCAATGCAGCGTCGGTGTCTCCTCTAGCTCCACGCCCCATCCAACTGGCAGCAGCGGTGACGAGGTTGCATCGCAGTACCAGTCATTGCATTGAAGCATCCGTCGCCGGCGTGGTCCTGCGGTTGCAACTCGTCTGTCGATTGCATCACCACGAGCGACGCTCGTTGCAGCATCTGCTCACCGGTGAGAATCTGCGGGTTGCAGCGCCGCTGTCGTTGCATAGTAGCACCCCTCGCCGGGTTGCAGCATAGCGAGTGTGTGTTCAGGTGCTGCGCCGATGTGGTTGATGCTAGAGAGGAGAGAAGCAAGAGGGAGAGAAGGTACTTTGTAGCTGTAGCGGTGGCGGTGTAGCGTTCCTTGCCGTTGCAGCAACTGGTGGCAGCAGCGCGCGACGAGTCGTGGCTCCGGTGGCCGCCGGCCAGGCTAAGAGAGGAAGAGAAAGAAAAGACGAGCAGAGGTAGGAAGAACGCGGAGGTAGGAGAAACCAAAAGGAAAAGCCAACGAGTGGATCTCCTGTAACGCCAGGAGATAAGATAAGGAAAAGCGACGGGTGATGCGTGGCCTAGACACGTGGCGCGTGCAGGACGAGGATGAATTCTCTAGAAAATCAGCTGGATGATTTGAACACCTCTCCTTGATTAATAGGTTAATCGGCCATTAATGCCAATCGATGCTTCGGGTAGATCAGTTTCATCCCCTATTCATATTCATGCCAATTGATTGATTGCGAGGTTAAACGTGTCTCCATATATTCATGCGAGACTATAAAATCCCAACCTCGCCGCTGCTCGTCTCCCACTCTGCTCATTTTGGCAAACCACTCTTTTTTTGTGGGGTTAAAAGGGATTTTCATTGCTCAATGGGGAACCAGGTCGTCCATACAAAGTTGGGGTACATCCGTAGGGCCTGACCTCAACCAAACTGCAGTCCTAGCCTCTACACGGCCAAACGTGGCTAATCTATGACTAACAGAATTTTGATTCCTACTAATGTGAGCAATAGAGCTATCCCTTTCACCTAGGAGACGTTTCACTTCCTGCACTATCATCGCATGTGGTGACCTATCTTGTGTCTTAGATTTAATGAGTTTGACGGCATATTGACAGTCCATCTCTACGTCCACCGGCAGCGAAGACCATTGCAGCGCAAGGTTGAGTCCTTCCAAGCATGCCATGAGTTCTGCTTGTAATGGTCCCGAGCAAGATAAAATGGACCTGCATGCCGAGAAGACGATGGTCCCTGAACTATCCCGGAGGATCATACCTGCTCCAGCTTCACCACTAGCTTCGATGAAGGAGCCGTCAACATTTAGCTTCACTCGGCCAGCTGCAGGTGGAACCCAGCAAGCGGGAGGTTGTGGTGCAGGTACAGTACTTGTTGTCGATGCACTACGGCTGTCAAAGTTTATCACCATTTTACCTTTCACAATATCATCGTCCGGGAATTGCTGGATATCCAAAAGAGACTTCTCGTAGCTTAGCAGGAATCGACGTGAAGCTTCCACCGGGGGCGGTGGTTTGTCATGGACGATCTTGTTCCGGACGTGCCAGCTACGCCACAGCACCATCAAGACTCTCATGCGATCGTTGTCGCCCAGCCCATGCAACATATCGAAGAGCCAGTCCTCACCCGTGGGCTTGACTCGTCGGATCTCCGGCAAGTTCCAATGCTCCGCCATAGCTTGCCATAATGATACTGCTCTCGGGCATCTACAGAAGACGTGGAAAGTATCCTCCCGTTCCGTCTCACAGACCCGGCAAAAGTCAGAAAGTTCCATGGACCGTGCGTGTTTATTAGCCCAAGTAGCAAGAGAGTTAGATGCCAGCCTCCACGCAAAGATACGCACCTTAGGTGGAGCAGGGCACCTCCAAATAAGTGCCCAGACAACACGTAGCCCGTCCGGTGCCCTGCTTGCTGCGACAGAAGAGGGTAGATGTCGTTCGTCCAAGGCGAGATGATAAGCACTTCGCACCGAGAAGTTTCCGTTGCGTTTGGGCGCCCATGCAATCACATCTTCACCCAGCCGTGGTGATGCTTTGATCTTCATTATTTCGTCAATGTCCACTTGCATGAAGTGTTGGCGGAGGAGAGAGACGTTCCAATTGCCATAGCAATCCAGGAGCTCGCTAACCCGGCGCAAGCGACAGCGACCCTGGGGGGACACCGGGCCCCGGCTCAGCTGGTGCGGGATCCACCGGTCACGCCAGATACGCACCGAATTACCTCTACCAATGCGCCAAATCAGCCCCTTCTTTAAGAGTTCGAGCCCATGAACAATGGATTGCCATGTCTGGGAGGAATTACCGGAAAATACCGTATCCTCGAGCCGCCCATCTGGATAATACCGAGCCTTAAGAACCTGCGCGCACAAGCTATCTGGGTTAGAGAGTAGCCGCCACGCTTGCCGAGCAAGGAGTGCCTAGTTGAAGAGTCTGAAGTCGCGAAATCCCAAGCCACCATGGTTCTTTGACTTAATCAACACCTCCCAGGCCCTCCAATGAGTCTCCCTCCTTCCCTGTTTTGCTCCCCACCAGAAGTTATGCACCATACGCGTAAGGTCGTCACACACGCTGCGGGGGAGTCGGAACACCCCCATCAAGTATGTAGGCAGCGATTGTGCGACTGCCTTAATTAGAGTCTCTTTGCCTCCTTGTGAAACCGCGTCTCCCCATGCCAAAATCCGCTTAAGTAGTTGTTCCTGTAAGCACTGAAATGTGCCCTTTGACATCCGACCGGTGGGTGTTGGGAGGCCGAGGTATTTCTCCTCGAAACTGGTGTTCTGAACCTGCAGTACTTGAGCAACCGTCACACGATCCACCTCACTGCATTTAGGGCCGAACAGCAAGCAACACTTCGTCGGGTTTATGTGTTGTCCCGTGGTCCTCTCATACATGGCCAATGCTTCCCGGACTTCCTTAGGTCTCCAGCCGTTCCAACTCTGCTTGGTTAGAAGGTGATTTACTGCTTCCAATTTTCAATTGTTGTTGTACATATACTTAAAGATTGTCTCCAAGTAGGAATTCGAGCTACTTACTGGTTGGTTTCTTTCGCACTTGCAGCTGATCCAATATTCCAATGGCTAACCGCTAACAGACAGGTCAGTACCAGTTTCCTCTTGTCCCTTTTTTAATTATGCCTCATCTCACAATCTGTGCATTGTATTTTTTCTTTCAAAAAGGGGGGCTCCCCGGCCTCTGCATCAGAATGATGCATATGACCATCTTATTAACCAAAAAACAAAAAGTGCCAACAAGGTGCCAAAGTCTCCAGCTGAAAAAAAAGAAAAAGGCAGCTCACACAGAGCCTAAAAGGCTAGATACACAAACTAGTCAGGAAAAGATGCCACAACCGGCTGGCTAATAATAGATAGGTAAACTAATTTCCTATCCTATTACATGACCGCCATCCAAACCGGTTGAAGATATCCCGAGCTACCATCTCCCAACGGATAGATACAGTAACCAAATGCTCCCTGGCCTCCATCGGAGTGAGTAGCGACCACGAACGGATCACTGCCGTAGCTCGGAAAATAACCTGCAAAAAATGAATCCGTGATGTTCTGTTAAAAACCAAATCATTTCTGCAATTCCAGATAGTCCACAACAAAGCGCAAACTCCAACCCGAATATGTCTTGCTAAGTCAGGCTCAACTATACCTGGCCAAACCTCGGGCCGGGCCGGGCCTAGCCAAGCTTGAGCCAAAAAACCTAGGCCCGACCCCGGCCCGGCCCGGCCATCGGGCCTAGTTTTTGGGCCCAAGCCCGGCCCGTACATGCAAAAGCCCGCTGGGCCTCGGGCCTCGGGTCGGGCCTCTTTAGAAAACTGCAAAAATGATGGGCCCAGGCCCGGGCCCGGCCCGGCCAGGCAACCGGGCTCAAAATCTAGGCCCGAGCCCGGCCCGAGAGCAGCGTCGGGCCGGGCCGGGTCGGGCTTTTTCGGGCCGGGCCGGCCGGGCCGGGCTGCCCATGGCCAGGTCTAGGCTCAACCCCATTAAGCCATGTCCCAAATAATGCATTGACAAAAGTCGGTGGAGTAATATTAAAAGCAATATGGACCGTCCGCCAAAGAACTTTGGCCAACGGGCAATCAAAGAAAAGATGCTTAATCGTTTCATCCCGATCACAGAAACTACACCTAGTAGGTGCTGTCCAATTACGCTTTATCAAGTTGTCCTTTGTTAAAATAACTTATTTATGGACAAACCACATAAACACTTTAATTTTTAAAGAAACTTTGACAGCCCAAACATACTTGGAAGTTGGAATGGAGTTCGAATTAATAACATCAATATACATTGATTTAACTATAAATACTCCAAAACTAGTCAACTTCTAGCGTAATCCATAGGGTTGATGAGAAAGTTGAACCTCCATCAGTCTCCTAACTAGATGGAGCCATTCTTCGCAACGACTGCCCGTTAGCGACCGTTTAAACTGAATATTAAGGGGGATAGATTGAAATACCGTTGCCACGAACACCTCACGTCGTTGAGCAATCCGATATAAAGACGGATATTGAATGGCTAAAGGTGAGTCGCCAAGCCAAGTATCCTCCCAGAAACGTGTACTTGCACCGTTTCCAATAACAAACCTCGTCCTATTGAACATTGATTGTTTGACTTTCATTAGTCCTTTCCAGAAAGGCGAATCAATCGGCCTGACTGTGACATGGGACAATGTTTTAGTCTGGAGGTACTTGCTGTGGAGGATCTGCGCCCACATGGCCTCAGTCCCGAAAGAAAGCTTCCACAACCACTTACTAAGAAGGCATCTGTTCTTAACTTCAAGATTTTCAATACCAAGACCCCCTTGGTCTTTCGATTGACAGATGATGTCCCATTTAGCAAGCCGGTATTTTCTTTTAAGTTCATCACCCTGCCAAAAGAAACGCGACCGATAGAAGTCCAATCTTTTCCTAACACCAACTGGGACCTCAAAGAACGATAAGAGGAACATAGGCATACTCGTGAGGACCGAATTAATCAAGATCAAACGGCCTCCATATGACATGAGCTTACCCTTCCAGCAGCTCAGTTTTTTCTCAAATCGATCCTCGATGCACTTCCATTCTCTGTTTGTCAGCCTACGATGGTGTATCGGAATACCAAGGTATGAGAAAGGTAAACTCCCCAACTCGCACCCAAACAATTGCCTATAAGACTCCTGGTCGTCTTTGGCTCTACCAAAGCAGAACAACTCGCTCTTATGAAAGTTAATCTTTAACCCGGTCAATTGTTCAAAAAGGCATAACACCAGCTTCATATTTCTCGCCTTGGCCAAATCATGGTCCATAAAGATGATTGTATCATCTGCGTATTGAAGGATGGATACACCTCCATCAACAAGATGAGGTACCAAACCACCCACTTGACCATTCTCCTTAGCCCTTCCTATCAAAATTGCTAACATATCCACCACAATGTTAAACAGGATAGCGGACATCGGATCTCCTTGTCTGAGGCCTTTATGTGTCTGGAAGTAATGACCTATATCGGCATTCACTTTAATTCCCACACTCCCTTTTTGCGTAAAGGATTCGACATGTCGGCGCCAGGCTTTATCAAAACCTTTCATACACAATGCCTGTTGGAGGAATGGCCACTTGACCTTATCATACGCTTTTTCAAAATACACCTTAAAAATTACTCCATCTAATTTTTTGGAATGGATTTCATGGAGCGTTTCATGAAGAACAACCATCCCTTCAAGGATGTTCCTGTTCGGCATGAAAGCAGTTTGGGATTGTTGCACCACAGAATGCGCAATCTGTGTGAGCCTATTGGTCCTGACCTTGGTGAAGATTTTGAAACTAACATTGAGGAGGCAGATCGGCCTAAACTGCTCAATTCTCACAGCATCCATTTTCTTAGGGAGCAATGTGATAGTTCCAAAATTCAAGTGAAATAATGGAAGTTGTCCAGAGAATAGATCATGAAACATAGGTAGTAAATCCCGCTTAATAATGTGCCAGCACTTTTTATAGAACTCGGCCGGGAACCCATCTGGTCCGGGAGCCTTATTGTTTTTCATTTGTGCAATAGCATCAAACACCTCCTTCTCTGAGAACGGGCAACCAGGATATCATTATCAGCAGCAGACAATTGAGGCACATCCTCAGTCCTGGACTCATAGAGGGACACACAATTTTCCTCCGGAGGTCCAAATAACCGTCTATAATATTCGGTAATATAGGTTTTGAGATTATCCTGACCTAAAATAGTACCCTCATCCTGTTCAAGTTGAAAGATCCGCTTCTTTCTATGTTTACCATTAGCAATGAGGTGAAAGAATTGAGTATTCGCGTCCCCTTGGACCACTCTGCGGACCTTAGCTCGCAAAGCCCACTTCAATTCTTCTTCGCGGAGAAGTTCTTTCAGCCTCTTCTCCGCCTCATTTTAACCTGGAGCTCAGGAGGCAGCAAAATCGCGGATTCGGCTTTTATGTCCAGGGCCTGTACAAGAGAAAGGAGCCTATCCTTCTCGATCTTATACACCCCACTGAGGTGCTTGGCCTAACCCCGCAAGAAACTTCTCAAATGCCTAATTTTATTCTGCCAATGCTCGACCGCCGTCCTACCTCCTACACCCTTAGCCCATTCCCTGGCTATGAGGTCTAAGAACCCCTCGCGTTCGAAACAGGCCATCTCGAATGAGAAGGTGTTTTTGTTTCCCATATGGTTCGGCTCCCCTGAGTCGACGAACAATGGTGTGTGATCGGAAATTCCCCGCATGAGAGCTTGCACCGTAACAAGAGGGAACTTCTGTTCCCACCCCACGCTCGCGAGAACTCGATCAAGCTTTTCATATGTCGGGTTTGGCAGAGCATTAGCCCAGGTAAACTTTCTACCAGAAAGCTCTATCTCCCTCAGAGCCAAGCTTTCAATAATGGTATTGAACATAAACGACCACCTGCCGTCAAAGTTATCATTATTTTTCTCCTCTCTCCTCCTAATGATATTGAAATCACCCCCGACCAAAATCGGAAGCTGTTCGGACCCACAGATCCGAACAAGGTCCGCCAGAAACTCCGGTTTAAGCTCGGGCTGTGCGGCCCCATAAACCGCCACCAAAGCCCAGTTGAACCCATCAACTTTAGACCTAACTCGAAACTTTACCGCGAAGTCGCCCATTACTACACTCCGGACTTCAAGGGAATCGCATCTCACACCCAGTAAGATACCTCCCGATCTTCCTCGTGGAGGGAGGCAATGCCAATCGAAATCAATACCACCCGCAAGAGAGGATAGAAACTGCGGCGCAAAATTATCTCTAGCGGTTTCCGATAGAGCAATAAAATCTAACCGATGTTTCAGAGAAGCCTCAGCAAGAAACCTTCTTTTAGCCAAGTCTTTCAGACCTCTGCTATTCCAAAAGATTCCTTTCATATTTCGTCATGGAATTTTTCAGTAGTCCGAATCCTAGCACTCCTACGAACTGCAGAATCGGGATAAATCTTCCATTTCCACTTACGCTTTGGCTTAGTGGGCTCTGTCGCCCGGTCCTCATAACCGGGCTGAACGGAACTAACATCTGCAACATCTAGGGGCACATCATCATCCTCAAACTCATGATTAGAAGGTGCTAGATCCGCACACAGATTATCTAGCACTCTAACCCCTAACGCATCAATCTCCTCATCATTCATGGGTTTAACCGCTGCCAGATTACGAATAGTCTCTAAGGCACGCTCCGCCTCCAAATCTAACATATCATTCACCGAATTGGAGATCTCACTATCAATAGCACGTAGTGTAACTCCTAATTGGTTTGCATTATTAATAATCTCCTCATGAGAAAAATGCAATAAAGAATTAGATATGTTGATGGACATACAAGAAGATATCGCAGCATCGTGAAGCTTGGCCGCCCTCATAGCGCACCGCTGCTGCATATCATCCACCTCCGGAAGCTCCTGAACGCGAGCACTCATCCATCTCCCCGTCGAGACCGGGTCTGGGATCCCGCCAAAGGCAACGACCTCCTCTCTAGTAAACAGAGGAGGCGGCTGCGGGCTCCCAAGGCCCTCGGACAAGTGCCCCGCGGGTAGGACAAGAGACGGGACAGCTGGGGCCACCTGCCCGCTCCCTCCTCCTGCCCCGCCCACCGGCTCAGAGCGAAGCGTCGACGTCGCAGGAGGCGCGGTCCTCCTGACCGCAGGCGAGGAAGGGAGGTCTAGGGTCACCTGCCCCAACTCCCCCTCCCCAGCGCCTCGGGAGACGCGGGTGCCACCGCCAGGACCTAAGGAGGAAGAGCCGAGGCCGCCTGCCTTGGGCTCCCACTCCCAGCGCTGGCTGACCGCGACGCGACCGGCGTGACCGGCGTCGGGACAGGGAGTGGCGAGGTCAAGGCCACCTGCCCTGACCCCCCTCCCCCAAGGCCCACCTCGAACGTAGAGGACATCACCGGAGCCACGACAACCGGTGAAGCAAGGGAAATAGAAGCGACCTGTAACGCCCGGGTAATTAAGCTACAGTAAGCCCACGTTAACGGTGCCACGTCACCCCGGTTACTGTTGTTAATATCGCGTTGGATCAAAACTTTTCAAAATTTAAAACAAAAATGTTCGGGGTGTGCAAATAAATTCCTAGGAATTTATGGTGTGGGATCCATGTTTTTATAAAAGACCTAAATACTTAAAATGAATTGAAACAGAAAAGAAAATAAATAAAGAAAAGAAAATACAAAGACAGAAAACAAACAAAAAAAGAACCCCCCCCCCCACTGGGCCGGCTGGCCCAGCTGTTCGCCAGACCGGCCCAACTGGCCCAACCGGCCACCCCCCCATTCCCTTATCCCCCCACCCGGTGAGACCTCGAACCCCCACCGACACCCCACTCCTCCCCCGAAATATCTCCCTCCCCCCCTCTCTCCGGATTGGATCGGGAGGGGGAACAAACCGCGCCGCCGCCGCCGCCGATCCCCGTCGCCCAGAGCTGCGTCGCCGCCCTCCACCTCGTCGGACCTCCCCACCGGCCTGCATCCTCTTCGCCGCACCGTCCCCATCTCTCCACCTCGACCCCCGCTCCCCCAGTCCCTACAGACACCCGGTGAGTGTTGGAGAACGTAGAAGAAATTCAAAATTTTCCTACGTATCACCAAGATCTATCTATGGAGAAACCAGCAACGAGGGGAAGGAGAGTGCATCTACGTACCCTTGTAGATCGCTAAGCGGAAGCGTTCAAGTGAACGGGGTTGATGGAGTCGTACTCGTCGTGATTCAAATCACCGATGATCAAGTGCCGAACGCACGGCACCTCCGCGTTCAACACACGTACAGCCCGGAGACGTCTCCCATGCCTTGATCCAGCAAGGGGAGAGGGAGAGGTTGATGAAGATCCAGCAACACGACGGCGTGGTGGTGGATGCAGGGCGTCACAGTAGCAGGGCTTCGCCTATACTACGAGGGAGAGACGTAATGGGGAGAGAGGGAGGCGCCAGGGGCTGGTGTCAAGTTCCTCCTCTCCCCCACTATATATAGGATGGCCAAGGGGGGTGGTGCGCCAGCCTAGGAGATCCAATCTCCTAGGTGCGGCTGTCCAAGGGAGGTTTCCCTCCCCCCCAAGGCACCTAGAGGTGCCTTCCACTAGTGGGACTCCTCCCATATGGAAACCCTAGGCGCATGGGCCTATAGGGGCTGGTGCCCTTGGCCCATATAGGCCAAGGCGCACCCCTTACAGCCCATGTGGCCCCCCGGGACAGGTGGCCCCATCCGGTGGGCCCCCGGGACCCTTCCGGTGGTCCCGGTACAATACCGATAACCCCGAAACTTGTCCCGATGGCCGAAATAGCACTTCCTATATATAATTCTTTACCTCCGGACCATTCCGGAACTCCTCGTGACGTCCGGGATCTCATCCGGGACTCCGAACAATATTCGGGTTACTGCATACACATATATCTTCATAACCCTAGCGTCACCGAACCTTAAGTGTGTAGACCCTACGGGTTCCGGAGACATGCAGACATGACCGAGACGTTCTCCGGTCAATAACCAACAGCGGGATCTGGATACCCATGATGGCTCCCACATGTTCCACGATGATCTCATCGGATGAACCACGATGTCAAGGACTTAATCAATCCCGTATACAATTCCCTTTGTCTAGCGGTATGTTACTTGCCCGAGATTCGATCGTCGGTATCCTTATACCTTGTTCAATCTCGTTACCGGCAAGTCTCTTTACTCGTTTCGTAACACATCATCCCGTGATCAACTCCTTGGTCACATTGCGCATATGATGATGTCCTACCGAGTGGGCCCAGAGATACCTCTCCGCTTACACGGAGTGACAAATCCCAGTCTCGATTCGTGCCAACCCAACAGACACTTTCGGAGATACCTGTAATGCACCTTTATAGTCACCCAGTTACGTTGTGACGTTTGATACACCCAAAGCACTCCTACGGTATCCGGGAGTTGCACAATCTCATGGTCTAAGGAAATGATACTTGACATTAGAAAAGCTTTAGCATACGAACTGTACGATCTTTGTGCTAGGCTTAGGATTGGGTCTTGTCCATCACATCATTCTCCTAATGATGTGATCCCGTTATCAATGACATCCAATGTCCATGGTTAGGAAACCGTAACCATCTATTGATCAACGAGCTAGTCAACTAGAGGCTTACTAGGGACATATTATGGTCTATGTATTCACACGTGTATTACGATTTCCGGATAATACAGTTATAGCATGAATAAAGACAATTATCATGAACAAGGAAATATAATAATAACTAATTTATTATTGCCTCTAGGGCATATTTCCAACAATCTCCCACTTGCACTAGAGTCAATAATCTAGTTCACATCGCCATGTGATTAACACTCATAGGTCACATCGCCATGTGACTAACATCCAAAGAGTTTACTAGAGTCAGTAGTCTAGTTCACATCACTATGTGATTAACACTCAATGAGTTTTAGGTTTGATCATGTTGCTTGTGAGAGAGGTTTTAGTCAACGGGTCCGAACCTTTCAGATCCGTGTGTGCTTTACAAATCTCTATGTCATCTCCTAGATGTAGCTACCATGCTCTATTTGGAGCTATTCCAAATAACTGTTCTACTTGGAGCTATTCTAAATTGTTGCTCCATTATACGTATCCGGTATCTCTACTCAGAGCTATCCGGATAGGTGTTAAGCTTGCATCGACGTAACCTTTTACGACGAACTCTTTTACCACCTCCATAACCGAGAAACTTCCTTAGTCCGCTAGTTACTAAGGATAACTTTGACCGTGTCCTGTGATCCATTCATGGATCACTCTTGTACCCCTTGACTGACTCATGGCAAGGCACATTTTAGGTGCGGTACACAGCATAGCATACTGTAGAGCCTACGTCTTAAGCATAGGGGACGACCTTCGTCCTTTCTCTCTATTCTGCCGCGGTCGAGCTTTAAGTCTTAACTTCATACCTTACAACTCAGGCAAGAACTCCTTCTTTGACTGATCCATCTTGAACACCTTCAAGATCACGTCAAGGCATGTGCTCATTTGAAAGTACTATTAAGCGTTTTGATCTATCCTTATAGATCTTGATGCTCAATGTTCAAGTAGCTTAATCCAGGCTTTCCATTGAAAAACACTTTCCAAATAACCCTATATGCTTTCCAGAAATTCTACATCATTTCTGATCAACAATATGTCAACAACATATACTCATCAGAAATTCTATAGTGCTCCCACTCACTTCTTTGGAAATACAAGTTTCTCATAAACTTTATATAAACCCAAAATCTTTGATCATCTCATCAAAGCATACATTCCAACTCCGAGATGCTTACTCCAGTCCTCAGAAGGATTGCTGGGGCTTTGCATACTTATTAGCAACTTTCAGGATTGACAAAACCTTTCGGTTGTATCACATACAACCTTTCCTCAAGAAAATCGTCGAGGAAACAGTGTTTTTGACAACCTATCTGCAAGATTTCATAAATAATGCAGTAATCGCTAATATAATTCCAACAGACTCTTAGCATCGCTACGAGTGAGAAAATCTCACCGTAGTCAACTCCTTGAACTTGTCAGAAAACATCTTAACGACAAGTCGAGCTTTCTTAATGGTGACATTTACCATCATTGTCCGTCTTCCTTTTAAAATCCATCTGTACTCAACAGCCTTACGACCATCAAGTAGTTCTTCCAAAGTCTACACTTTGTTTTCATATATGGACCCTCTCTCGGATTATATGGCCTCGAGCCATTTATCGGAATCCAGGCCCACCATCGCTTCTCCATAGCTCGTAGGTTCATTGTTGTCTAGCAACATGACTTCCAAGACATGATTACGTACCACTCTGAAGTAGTACGCATCCTTGTCATCCCACGAGGTTTGTTAGTGACTTGATCTGAAGTTTCATGATCACTATCATAAGCTTCCACTTCAATTGGTGTAGGTGCCACAGGAACAACTTCCTGTGCCCTGCCACACACTAGTTGAAGAGACGGTTCAATAACCTCATCAAGTCTCCACCATCCTCCCACTCAATTCTTTCGAGAGAAACTTTTCCTCGAGAAAGGACCCGATTCTAGAAACAATCCTTTATTGCTTTCGGACCTGAGACAGGAGGTATACCCAGCTGTTTTGGGTGTCCTATGAAGCTGCATTTATCCGCTTTGGGTTCGAGCTTATCAGCCTGAAACTTTTTCACATAAGCGTCGCAGTCCCAAACTTTCAAGAAATGACAGCTTAGGTTTCTCTAAACCATAGTTCATACGGTGTCATATCATCGGAATTACGTGGTGCCCTATTTAAAGTGAATGTGGTTGTCTCTAATGCCTAACCCATAAACTATTGTGGTAATTCGATAAGAGACATCATGGTATGCATCATATCCAATAGGGTGCAGTTATGATGTTCGGACACACCATCACACTATGGTGTTCCTTGCTGTATCAGTTGTGAAACAATTTCCACAATGTCTTAATTCTGTGCCAAACTCGTAATTCAGATATTCATCTCTATGATCATATCATAAATATTTTTATCCTCTTATCACGACGATCTTCCAACTTCACACTGAAATTACTTGAACCTTTCAATAATTCAGATTCGTGATTCATCAAGTAAATGTACTCAACATCTACTCAAATCATCTGTGAAGAAAGAACATAACGATATCCACTACATGCCTCAGCACTCATTGGACTGCACACATCAAAATGTATTACTTCCAACAAGTTGCTTTCTAGTTCCATTTTACTGAAAACGAGGCTTTCAGTCATCTTGCCCATGTGGTATGATTTGCATGTCTCAAGTGATTCAAAATCAAGTGAGTCCAAACGGTCCATTTGCATGGAGTTTCTTCATGCATATACACCAATAGACATGGTTCGCATGTCTCAAACTTTTCAAAAATGAGTGAGCCCAAAAATCCATCAACATGGAGCTTCTTCATGCGTTTTATACCGATATGACTTACGTGGCAGTGCCACAAGTAGGTGGTACTATCATTACTATCTTTTGGCATGAACATGTGTATCACTACGATCGAGATTCAATAATCCATTCATTTTAGGTGCAAGACCATTGAAGGTATTATTCAAATAAACAGAGTAACCATTATTCTCCTTAAATGAATAACCGTATTGCGATAGACATAATCCAATCATGTCTATGCTCAACGCAAACACCAATCTCGATGGTAGAGGGAGCGTGCGACGCTTGATCATATCAACATTGGAAACACTTCCAACACATATCATTAGCTCACCTTTAGCTAGTCTCCGTTTATTCCGTAGCTTTTATTTCGAGTTACTAACACTTAGCAACCGAACCGGTATCTAATACCCTGGTGCTACTAGGAGTACTAGTAAAGTACACATCAACACAATGTATATCCAATATACTTCTATCGACCTTGCCAGCCTTCTTATCTACCAAGTATCTAGGGTAATTCTGCTCCAGTGGCTGTTCCCCTTATTTACAGAAGCACTTAGTCTCGGGTTTGGGTTCAACCTTGGGTTTCTTCACTAGAGCAGCAGCTGAATTGCCGTTTCATGAAGTATCCCTTCTTGCCCTTGCCCTTCTTGAAACTAGTGGTTTCACCAACCATCAACAATTGACGCTCCTTCTTGATTTCTACTTTCGCGATGTCAAACATCGCGGATATCTCAAGGATCATCATATATGTCCCTGATATATCATAGTTCATCACGAAGCTCTAGCAGCTTGGTGGTAATGACTTCGGAGAAACATCACTATCTTATCTGGAAGATCAACTCCCACTTGATTCAAATGATTGTTGTACTCAGACAATCCGAGCACAAGCTCAACAATTGAGCTTTTCTCCTTAGTTTGCAGGTTAAGAAAATCGTCGGAGGTCTTATACCTCTTGACGTGGACACGAGCCTGAAATTCCAATTTCAGCCCTCAAAACATCTCATATGTTTCGTGACGTTTCAAAACGTCTTTGGTGCCTCAACTCTAAACCGTTTAACTGAACTATCATGTAGTTATCAAAATGTGTATGTTAGATGTTCGCAACATCCACAGACAACGTTCGAGGTTCAGCACACTGAGCGGTGCATTAAGGACATAAGCCTTCTATGAAGCAATGAGGACAATCCTCAGTTTACGGACCTAGTCCGCATAATTGCTACTATCAACTTTCAACTAATTTTTTCTCTAGGATCATATCTAAACAGTAGAACTGAAACGTGAGCTACGACATAATTTGCAAAATCCTTTTTGACTATGTTTAGGATAATTAAGTTCATCTTATGAACTCCCACTTAGATAGACATCCCTCTAGTCATCTAAGTGATTACATGATCCGAGTGAACTAGGCCGTGTCCGATCATCACGTGACACGGACTAGTCAACGTCGGTGAACATCTTCATGTTGATCGTATCTTCTATACGACTCATGCTTGACCTTTCGGTCTTCTGTGTTCCGAGGCCATGTCTATGCACATGCTAGGCTCGTCAAGTCAACCTAAGTGTATTGCGTGTGTAAATCTGTCTTACACCCGTTGTATGTGAACGTAAGGATCTATCACACCCGATCATCACGTGGTGCTTCGAAACGACGAACTGTAGCAACGGTGCACAGTTAGGGGGAACACTTTCTTGAAATTATTATGAGGGATCATCTTATTTACTACCGTCGTTCTAAGCAAATAAGATGTATAAACATGATAAACATCATATGCAATCAAATAATAGTGACATGATATGGCCAATATCATATAGCTCCTTTGATCTCCATCTTGGGGCTCCATGATCATCTATTACAAGAACATGATCAATCTCATACATCAGGTATATTATTCATCACATCCTTTTGGCCATATCACATCACATAGCATACCCTGCAAAAACAAGTTAGACGTCCTCTAATTGTTGTTTGCATGTTTTATGTGGCTGCTATGGGTTTCTAGCAAGAACGTTTCTTACCTACGCAAAACCACAACGTGATATGCCAATTGCTATTTACCCTTCATAAGGACCCTTTTCATCGAATCCGATCCGACTAAAGTAGAAGAGACAGACACCCGCTAGCCACCTTATGCAACTAGTGCATGTTTGTCGGTGGAACCGGTCTCACGTAAGAGTACGTGTAAGGTTGGTCCGGGCCGCTTCATCCCACGATGCCGCCGAATCAAGATAAGATTAGTAACGGCAAGCATATTGAACAAAATCAACGCCCACAACTACTTTGTGTTCTACTCGTGCATAGAATCTACGCAATAGACCTAGCTCATGATGCCACTGTTGGAGAACGTAGCAGAAATTCAAAATTTTCCTACGTATCACCAAGATCTATCTATGGAGAAACCAGCAACGAGGGGAAGGAGAGTGCATCTACATACCCTTGTAGATCGCTAAGCGGAAGCGTTCAAGTGAACGGGGTTGATGGAGTCGTACTCGTCGTGATTCAAATCACCGATGATCAAGTGCCGAACGCACGGCACCTCCGCGTTCAACACACGTAAAGCCCGGAGACGTCTCCCATGCCTTGATCCAGCAAGGGGATAGGGAGAGGTTGATGAAGATCCAGCAACACGACGGCGTGGTGGTGGATGCAGGGCGTCACAGTAGCAGGGCTTCGCCTATACTACGAGGGAGAGACGTAACGGGGAGAGAGGGAGGCGCCAGGGGCTGGTGTCAAGTTCCTCCTCTCCCCCACTATATATAGGATGGCCAAGGGGGGTGGTGCGCCAGCCTAGGAGATCCAATTTCCTAGGTGCGGCTGCCCAAGGGAGGTTTCCCTCCCCCCCAAGGCACCTAGAGGTGCCTTCCACTAGTGGGACTCCTCCCATATGGAAACCCTAGGCGCATGGGCCTATAGGGGCTGGTGCCCTTGGCCCATATAGGCCAAGGCGCACCCCTTACAGCCCATGTGGCCCCCCGGGACAGGTGGCCCCACCCGGTGGGCCCCCGGGACCCTTCCGGTGGTCCCGGTACAATACCGATAACCCCGAAACTTGTCCCGATGGCCGAAACAGCACTTCCTATATATAATTCTTTACCTCCGGACCATTCCGGAACTCCTCGTGACGTCCGGGATCTCATCCGGGACTCCGAACAATATTCGGGTTACTGCATACACATATTCTTCATAACCCTAGCGTCACCGAACCTTAAGTGTGTAGACCCTACGGGTTCGGGAGACATGCAGACATGACCGAGACGTTCTCCGGTCAATAACCAACAGCGGGATCTGGATACCCATGATGGCTCCCACATGTTCCACGATGATCTCATCGGATGAACCACGATGTCAAGGACTTAATCAATCCCGTATACAATTCCCTTTGTCTAGCGGTATGTTACTTGCCCGAGATTCGATCGTCGGTATCCTTATACCTTGTTCAATCTCGTTACCGGCCAAGTCTCTTTACTCGTTCTGTAACACATCATCCTGTGATCAACTCCTTGGTCACATTGCGCATATGATGATGTCCTACCGAGTGGGCCCAGAGATACCTCTCCGCTTACACGGAGTGACAAATCCCAGTCTCGATTCGTGCCAACCCAACAGACACTTTCGGAGATACCTGTAATGCACCTTTATAGTCACCCAGTTACGTTGTGACGTTTGATACACCCAAAGCACTCCTACGGTATCCGGGAGTTGCACAATCTCATGGTCTAAGGAAATGATACTTGACATTAGAAAAGCTTTAGCATACGAACTGTACGATCTTTGTGCTAGGCTTAGGATTGGGTCTTGTCCATCACATCATTCTCCTAATGATGTGATCCCGTTATCAACGACATCCAATGTCCATGGTTAGGAAACCGTAACCATCTATTGATCAACGAGCTAGTCAACTAGAGGCTTACTAGGGACATATTATGGTCTATGTATTTACACGTGTATTACGATTTCCGGATAATACAGTTATAGCATGAATAAACAAAATTATCATGAACAAGGAAATATAATAATAACTAATTTATTATTGCCTCTAGGGCATATTTCCAACAGTGAGGCCCCCGGCCTCTTCCTCCCCCTCGTCCCCGTCGACGCGGTCGTGCTCCTCCGCGTGCTCACCCACAGTGCTCGCCTGCTGCCGCTTCCTCCCGCGTGCTCACGGCCACCAGGCCCCGGCCGCGCCCGCTCAACCTCGCGCGCGCCCGTGCGCCCCGGCACAACCCCGCTGCAGCCCCGCGCTCGCCCGCTCGTGCGTGGCCTCGCCCGCGCCCTTGCCCGCCGGCTGGTCGCGCCCGCTCACGGAGCGCTCCCGTGTCCCAGCCGCCCTGCCCTGCTCCGCTCCCTCCTGCGCCGCTCCTCGCCTTGCCACTCCAGCCGCGCGGCCCCGCAACGGCCCGCAGCGCCGCCGCCCCCTGCGCTCGCCTCCGCCTGCCGCGGCTGGCCGGCGAGCCTCGCCGAGGCCACGGCCTCACCCCGCCGCACTGGGCTACTGCCTCTGTCGGCACCCCCTGTTGCCCCTTTCGGGTGCACGAGCGCCCGCTAACCACGCCTGTTACGGACCCCCGGGGGCCTATGACAAAGGGGGCCCACCCCACAGAATGTTTTAAAAAAAGAGAATTAATAATAAAAATAAATAAAATAATTAAAATAGTAATAATTAAATTAATTATTTAATTAAGGAAATAATTAAGTTAATTAATTATAATTAGATTAACCTAATCACTAATTAACCTAATTAACTGTTAGTTAATTAAAACAGAGTATGACGAACGGGACCCACCTGTCAGGTTGACCAAGTCAACTACTGACGTCGTGCTGACGTCATGATGACGTCAGCAGACACTATTCTGGATAATGTTGTATTAAAATAATTAAATAAATCCTGAAAATGATTTAAATCTTTTAAAATTAACAGAAAATAATCCGCAGCTCAGATGGGAAAACTTTGTACATGAAAGTTGCTCAGAACGACGAGACGAATTTGAATACGCAGCCCGTTTATCCGCCACGCATCCCTAGCATAGCGAACACGCAACTTTCCCCCTCTGTTTCATCTGTGCGAAAACGCGAAACACCGGGGATACTTTCCCGGACGTTTCCCCCCTTCACCGGTATCACCTCATACTGCGATAGGGCACCCCTAGCACCGCTACTTGTCATGTCATGCATCGCTATGCATCTGTTTGCTTAAATATTTATTGTTTCTTCCCCCTCTTCTCTCGCTAGACAACGAGACCGACGCCGCTGCTACCCAGTACGACTACGGAGTTGACGATCCCTCTCTCTTGCCAGAGCAACCAGGCAAGCCCCCCCTTTGATCACCAGATATCGCCTACTCTTCTCTATACTGCTTGCATTAGAGTAGTGTAGCATGTTACTGCTTCCCGTTAATCCTATCCTGATGCATAGCCTATCCTTGCTACTACTGTTGATACCTTTACCTGCAATCCTACTTGCTTAGTATAGGATGCTAGTATTTCCATCTGTGGCCCTACATTCTTGTCCGTCTGCTGTGCTATACTATCGGGCCGTGATCACTCGGGAGGTGATCACGGGTATATACTATTTACTTTATACATGATACATGTGGTGATTAAAGACGGGTTGGCTCGTAGGAGCACCCGCGAGTGGATCTTTGAGGCGGAGCGACAGGGCAGGTTCCGACCACCTAGGAGAGAGGTGGGCCTGGCCCTGGTCGGCGTTCGCGGATACTTAACACGCTTAACGAGATCTGGGTATTTGATCTGAGTTTGGCCATTTGGTCTATACGCACTAACCATCTACGTGGGAGTAGTTATGGGTATCCCGGCATCGTGGTATCAGCCGAAGCCTTCGTGACGTCAGCGACTGAGTGGCGCGCGCCGGATTGGAACGTAAGCCTGCTCTTGTATTAAGGGGGCTAGTTCTGCTTCCGGCCGCGTTCGCAACGTGCAGGTGTGCTAAGGGCGATGGGCCCAGACCCCTGTGCGCTTAGGTTTAGACCGGCGTGCTGACCTCTCTGTTGTGCCTAGGTGGGGCTGCGACGTGTTGATCTTCCGAGGCCGGGCATGACCCAGGAAAGTGTGTCCGGCCAAATGGGATCGAGCGTGTTGGGGTATGTGGTGCACCCCTGCAGGGAAGTTAATCTATTCGAATAGCCGTGATCTTCGGTAACAGGACGACTTGGAGTTGTACCTTGACCTTATGACAACTAGAACCGGATACTTAATAAAACACACCCTTCAAAGTGCCAGATACAACCGATGATCGCTCTCTCACAGGGCGACGAGGGGAGGATCATCGGTTAGGATTATGCTATGCGATGCTACTTGGAGGTCTTCAGTCTACTCTCTTCTACTTGCTGCAAGGCGGAGGCTGCCAGAAGCATAGTCTAGTCTTCGAAAGGACTAGCTATCCCCCTTATTCCGGCTTTCTGCAGTTCAGTCCACATATGATAGCCTTATTCCATGATACCAATGCATACATATGTAGTGTAGCTCCTTGCTTGCGAGTACTTTGGATGAGTACTCACGGTTGCTTTCTCCTTCTTTCCCTCTATCCCTTCTACCTGGTTGTCGCAACCAGATGTTGGAGCCCAGGAGCCAGACGCCACCGTCGACGACGACTCCTACTACACCGGAGGTGCCTACTACTACGTGATGCCCGCTGACGACGACCAGGAGTAGTTAGGAGGATCCCAGGCAGGAGGCCTGCGCCTCTTTCGATCTGTATCCCAGTTTGTGCTAGCCTTCTTAAGGCAAACTTGTTTAACTTATGTCTGTACTCAGATATTGTTGCTTCCGCTGACTCGTCTATGATCGAGCTCTTGTATTCGAGCCCTCGAGGCCCCTGGCTTGTAATATGATGCTTGTATGACTTATTTTATTTGTAGAGTTGTGTTGTGATATCTTCCCGTGAGTCCCTGATCTTGATCGTACACGTTTGCGTGTATGATTAGTGTACGATTAAATCGGGGGCGTCACAAGTTGGTATCAGAGCCGACTGCCTGTAGGAACCCCCCTTCCACACTACACTCCTTGGCCAAAGTCGAGTCTAGACATTGCAAAAACTTTTACTAACTTGGCTGTGTGCCTTACGGGGCCACGTCGCCATCGGGTGGTACTAGGATCTTTTACTCCTCGACCTTTACTCTGGGACTCTGAACTCTCTTCTACTCGGGTTAAATGAATTTACTAACTCTGACACTAGGATCCCGTTACGACATTCACCCCAAAGTTGGATAAGCCCTAGTTATTCTTTAGAATTGTATTTGAACATTATCCACATTGTCATTTGACTCCTGTGAAAACATCTATGTTTTCAGATGGAACCCACGAGGCAGGTCGTGTGCCACACGACGGCCATTGGTGCCTCAGGATCACCTGCTGTGTTGGTTGATATGATGACCTATCTGGGTTATCGCTGGCACCCTGAGTACACCGTCTATGAGGAGTATCAGGACTTCAACCAGGAGCAGTACCGTTCCATCGTCCACCTCTACTCTCGGGAGTATGACTCCACTACCGTGCTGCACACTGCTCATGGTGTTGGAGTGACTATCGATATGGCGGTCCACGATGCTGCTTATGCTGCTCTGACACGTCTTCGTGGAGAGTATCAGGAGTTGGACACCTCCCCCTTCAGGCACATTGCTATCGCATCCGATGTTGGTGCGGAGGGATACTACACTGCTGCCTACTCCACTGTCACCCGAGAGCCCTTCTACCATCAGAACCTGGTTCTGCATGCTGATGGGCTGGATAGAGCTAACCGAGCTCTTCGCCACGAGTTGTACACCACCCGTCAGCACCTGTATCGTGCTCTGACGTTGTTGCACCCCTCTGTCCGCTCTGGTGATCTGTCGCGTTCTGCGATCTACCCTGCCCGGACCGTGATGCCCCAGGGCGTCGGCTGGCCAGATGTGGGAGGCTACTCTCCTGCATTGGGTCCTCTCCTGCCACCTGCGCATTGGGTTCCGCACCAGAGTATCCGCGGACCCCAGGCTACTCGCGTGGAGGTCTTCCCTTCGCGTCACTACCAGCTGTCGGGCTACACCTACCTCCGCAGTACCGCATGGGACTGACGTAGACTTGCTTATTAGTGTTAGCTGCATTCGCCGTGAGCCTGTGTGCCGCCTATGATGTCTTAGCCTATGTACCGAACTCTGTGTAACGAACTCTATGCTGATCTCTTTTGTAAGATATGCTGACTACTATGTAGTATCTATCGTGCTACGTTCGTTGTGCATGTTTCAACATGAATGATTCTTGTTTTTTTTGCAATTCCTCAATGCTGAACTACCCCTGTTAAATATTAGCAGGATGGTTAGACCAGGTGGTCGTGGTCGTGGTGGCAACGCCCCACCACCGCCTGAGTACATGGCTGGGATGATGCAACAGTTTGAGCTGAATCGTCAGTTCATGGAGAATATTATGGCTCAGTTTCCTCGCCCCAATATGAACCAGCAGCCAACCCAAGTGACTCTGTAGGATTTCATGCGCCTCAACCCAACCGTGTACCGCAGCTCAACTCAGCCTCTGGATGCTGATGACTGGCTCCGTGACATCACCTATGAGATGGGGTCTGCTGATGTAGCCCCTGCCAGCTATGTCACCTTTGCTTCCTTCTTCCTGAAAGGACCCGCGGCTCAATGGTGGGACAGCCACAGACGTACTCTGCCAGCTGGAACAATCATCACCTGGCCAGACTTCCAAGCTGCCTTCCGTGCTCGCTTCATTCCTCAGGGAGTCATGGACCGGAAGAAGCGTGAGTTCCGCAACCTCACCCAAGGCAACAAAACTGTGGAAGCTTATCAGCGGGAGTTTCTGGACTTGTCCCGCTATGCTGAAGAAGACATTGCAACTGATGCACGCAGACAGGAGAAGTTCCGTGATGGCCTTCAAGCTGACATCAAGCTCGCACTTCTAGTGCATGACTTTACTGATTTTGCCACCTTGGTGAACAAGGCCATCAATGTCGAAACTGGTCTGCAGGAATACCAGAGCTCTCACAGGCGCAGCCGTGACACGGACTCATCTTTAGGCCCGTCTTCGCAGAAGCGCAAGATATGGATCCCCAACAGCATGTACCAGCCGAATGCACCTGCCCCAAGGCAGTCCTATGCTGCACCTCGTCTGCCTACTGCTCCAACTAGGCAGCCAAGACTTCCAGCTCCCCCACCACAAGCTCCTGTTCCCACTCCTAATAATGGCCTCTGCTACAAGTGTGGTCAGCCAGGTCACCGTGCTAGGGATTGCAATCAGAACCAGAATCAACTGGCCCTCCCAGCAACTGGCCGTGGAAGCAACCAGCCTCGCAACAACAGTGCCAAGTCTTATGGTCGTGTTCATGCCAACCATGTTGATCTCAATGAAGTTCTAGACCAGCCTGCTACCGTGATGGGTACACTCCTCGTAAATTCAGTACCAGCATCTGTTTTATTTGATACAGGAGCATCACATTCTTTCATATCAGCTGAGTTTGCATTCATGCATGGCATCAAATACGAAGAGATGAACACTGCGATTGTGGTACACACCCCTGCAGGCCAGTGTCAAACCTCTATGGTTAGTCACAACGTTCCCGTTGAAATTGAAGGACTGGAATTCCTTGCCTCCCCCATCGTACTAAAGTCCTGTAGCATCGACCTCATTCTGGGAATGGATTGGTTGAAAGCGCATACTGCTTCTATAGTTTGCGCCACTAAGGTCGTCCATCTGCTACACCCTTCTGACGAAATAATAGCTTACCAAGCTCATCTAGTTCAGAACGCCGAGGCACGACTTTATGCCTTGAACGCGTTGAACGCTGCACCACTCGAGGGCATTGAAAACATTCCCGTCGTTCGTGAATTCCAAGACGTCTTCCCAGAAGAACTTCCAGGGATTCCTCCTGCTAGAGCTGTCGAATTCATCATCGACTTGAAACCCGGCACTACCCCTATAGCTAAACGACCCTACAAGATGCCGCCGCATGAACTCATTGAGCTTAAGGAGGAAATCGACAAATCTCTTGTCAAAGGTTTCATTCGCCCAAGTTGCTCTCCTTGGGGAGCACCTTCTCTCTTTGTTAAGAAGAAGGATGGGACAAACCGATTGGTCCAAGACTACCGTCCTATAAACCAAGCTACCATTCAGAATAAATACCCTCTTCCTCGGATCAATGATCTTTATGATCAACTGGCTGGCTCATTAGTGTTCTCCAAACTCGACTTGAGGTTGGGTTACCACCAGATCCGTGTTCGTGAAGAGGACATCCCAAAAACCGCCTTCGTGACTCGGTATGGGTCATACGAGTACATCGTCATGTCATTCGGCTTAACGAATGCTCCCGCCACCTTCTCTCGTCTGATGAATTATATATTCATGGATTACCTCGACAAGTTTGTCGTGGTTTATCTGGACGATATCCTTGTATTTTCCAAGAACGAGGAAGAACATGCTGGACATCTTCGTCTGGTGCTAGAAAAGCTTCGAGAGCATCAACTGTATGCTAAGTATTCCAAGTGTGAATTCTGGCTCCCCGAAGTAACCTATCTTGGGCATGTCATCTCCAAGAATTGTATTGCCGTCAACCCTGAACGAGTTCAGGCTATTCTCGATTGGACTCCTCCGAAGAACGTCAAGCAAGTCCGAAGTTTTCTCGGTCTCGCCAGCTATTGCCGTCGATTCGTCGAGAACTTCTCCAAGATTGCCAGGCCTCTGACTAATCTATTGCATAAGGGTGTCAAGTTTGACTGGACAGACAAGTGTCAGGAAAGTTTCCAGGCGCTCAAAGACAAGTTGACTTCTGCCCCCGTACTTGCTCCACCTGATACTAAGAAGGACTTCGTCATTTACTGCGACGCTTCCCGTCAAGGATTAGGCTGTGTCCTAATGCAAGAGCGCAGAGTGATTGCTTATGCCTCTCGTCAACTGCGCCCTCACGAAGAAAACTACCCAGTTCACGACCTCGAGCTTGCTGCTGTCATTCATGCACTGAAGCAGTGGCGACATTACCTTCTCGGTAATCGTTGCGAGATCTTCACTGAACATCAAAGTCTGAAGTATCTGTTTACTCAGCCAGATCTGAACCTCCGTCAGCAGAGATGGATGGAGACTGTTGCAGACTTTGACGTGGGTATATCCTATACCCCCATCAAGGCTAATGTAATGGCTGATGCCTTGAGCCGCAAGTCTTACTGCAACCACCTCCAGGTCCACAAAGTTCAGCCCTCACTTGCCGAAGAGTTTAGAAGGCCGAACCTCCGTATTGTTCCTCCGGGATCACTCGCTCCCCCTCCCGAAGGTTTCCCCAAACGGAACCTCCATGTTGTTTCCAAGGGTTCGCTCAATACCCTGGTTGCGAAACCAGATCTTGTGGACACCATCAAATGGATACAGAAATGTGACGATGAAGTCCTCAAGATTAAGCGCGACCTCAAAAGAGGAAAGACCTCATTCTTCACGATCGCCGACGATGGCGCCTTGTATTTCAAAGGCCGCCTAGTGGTACCATGTTCGAAGAAAAACCTGGATAAGACTAAAAGGGTTATGCAAGAAGCTCATGATACGCCTCTGTCCATCCATCCTGGTAGTACAAAGATGTACCAGGATATTCGTCAAAGATTCTGGTGGTCTAATATGAAGCAGGACATTGCTCGTTATGTTGCTGAGTGTGATGTTTGTCGCCGAATCAAAGCAGAGCATCAAAGGCCTGCTGGAACTCTGCAACCTATCTCTATTCCTGAATGGAAATGGGACCATGTTGAAATGGACTTCGTCACTGGATTTCCCAAATCTCAGAAAGGTAATGATGCTATTCTTGTCGTCATTGACCGGCTTTCCAAAGTTGCCCATTTTCTGGCGGTTAAAGAGACAATCACTGCTAGTCAGCTTGCTACTCTCTACATGGCCAGAATTGTTTCACTTCACGGTATCCCACTGGTTATCAGTTCAGACCGTGGCAGTTTATTCACTTCAAGGTTTTGGGCGAGTTTCCAAGAAGCTATGGGAACTCATCTGTCGTTCAGTACTGCATTTCATCCTCAGTCGCAAGGACAGGTTGAACGTGTCAACCAAGTTCTCAAAGACATGCTTCGAGCTTGTGTAATATCATTCGGCAAGAAATGGGAGGAATCTCTTCCATATGCCGAGTTCTCTTATAATAATAGCTATCAAGCTAGTCTGAAGATGTCCCCCTTCGAAGTGCTATATGGACGAAAGTGTCGAACCCCTCTGAACTGGTCAGAAACTGGGGAACGTCCACTCTTCGGTCCGGATATTATCCAACAGGCCGAACAACAAGTTCGCATTATTCGCGAGAATCTCAAGACTGCTCAGTCACGTCAGAAAAGTCAGTATGATCGTCATCACCAAGACATGGTCTATCAACCTGGCGAAAAGGCTTATCTTCGAGTTACACCAATGAAGGGTGCTCACCGCTTCGGGATCAAGGGCAAGCTAGCTCCTCGCTATATCGATCCCTTCACTATTCTCGAAAGGCGTGGAAAGGTAGCATATCAATTGGAGCTTCCGCCGAACCTTTCTCAGGTTCACGATGTGTTCCATGTGTCACAACTCCGCCGTTGCTTCAAGGATCCAATCCGAGCGGTGGATCATGAAGTGCTCGAATTGCAACAGGACCTCTCTTATAAAGAGCATCCGGTCCGCATTCTTGACCAAGCTGAACGCCGCACACGTCAGAAGGCGATCAAATTCCTCAAAGTCCAGTGGTCGAATCACTCTGAAGACGAAGCCACTTGGGAACGCGAGGATCGCCTGCGTGATGAATACCCCGCGTTGTTTCCTTCTACCTCCTAAATCTCGGGACAAGATTTCTTGTAGTGGAGGAGTTTTGTAACGCCCGGGTAATTAAGCTATAGTAAGCCCACGTTAACGGTGCCACGTCACCCCGGTTACTGTTGTTAATATCGCGTTGGATCAAAACTTTTCAAAATTTAAAACAAAAATGTTTGGGGTGTGCAAATAAATGCCTAGGGATTTATGGTGTGGGATCCATGTTTTTATAAAAGACCTAAATACTTAAAATGAATTGAAACAGAAAATAAAATAAATAAAGAAAAGAAAATACAAAGACGGAAAACAAACAAAAAAATATAAAAGAACCCCCCCCCCACTAGGCCGGCTGGCCCAGCTGTTCGCAAGATCGGCCCAACTGGCCCAACCGGCCACCCCCCCATTCCCTTATCCCCCCACCCGGTGAGACCTCGAACCCCCACCGACACCCCACTCCTCCCCCGAAATATCTCCCTCCCCCCCTCTCTCCCGATTGGATCGGGAGGGGGAACAAACCGCGCCGACGCCGCCGCCGATCCCCGTCGCCCGGAGCTGCGTCGCCGCCCTCCACCTCGCCGGACCTCCCCACCGGCCTGCATCCTCTTCGCCGCACCGTCCCCATCTCTCCACCTCGACCCCCGCTCCCCCAGTCCCTACAGACACCCGGTGAGGCCCCCGGCCTCTTCCTCCCCCTCGTCCCCGTCGACGCGGTCGTGCTCCTCCGCGTGCTCACCCGCAGTGCTCGCCTGCTGCCGCTTCCTCCCGCGTGCTCACGCCCGACCACACGCTCGCGGCCACCAGGCCCCGGCCGTGCCCGCTCAACCTCGCGCGCGCCCGTGCGCCCCGGCACAACCCCGCTGCAGCCCCGCGCTCGCCCGCTCGTGCGTGGCCTCGCCCGCGCCCGCTCACGGAGCGCTCCCGTGTCCCAGCCGCCCTGCCCTGCTCCGCTCCCTCCTGCACCGCTCCTCGCCTTGCCTCTCCAGCCGCGCGGCCCCGCAACGGCCCGCAGCGCCGCCGCCCCCTGCGCTCGCCTCCGCCTGCCGCGGCTGGCCGGCAAGCCTCGCCGAGGCAACGGCCTCACCCCGCCGCACTGGGCTACGGCCTCCGCCGGCGCCCCCTGTTGCCCCTTTCGGGTGCACGAGCGCCCGCGGCCGTTAGCGCCCGCTAACCACGCCTGTTACGGACCCCCGGGGGCTTATGACAAAGGGGGCCCACCCCACAGAACGTTTAAAAAAAAGAGAATTAATAATAAAAATAAATAAAATAATTAAAATAATAACAATTAAATTAATTATTTAATTAAGGAAATAATTAAGTTAATTAATTATAATTAGATTAACCTAATCACTAATTAACCTAATTAACTGTTAGTTAATTAAAACAGAGTATGACGAACGGGACCCACCTGTCAGGTTGACCAAGTCAACTACTGACGTCATGCTGACGTCATGATGACGTCAGCAGACACTATTCTGGATAATGTTGTATTAAAATAATTAAATAAATCCTGAAAATGATTTAAATCTTTTAAAATTAATAGAAAATAAACCGCAGCTCAGATGGAAAAACTTTGTACATGAAAGTTGCTCAGAACGACGAGACGAATTTGAATACGCAGCCCGTTTATCCGCCACGCATCCCTAGCATAGCGAACACGCAACTTTCCCCCTCTGTTTCATCTGTGCGAAAACGCGAAACACCGGGGATACTTTCCCGGATGTTTCCCCCCTTCACCGGTATCACCTCATACCGCGATAGGGCACCCCTAGCACCGCTACTTGTCATGTCATGCATCGCTATGCATCTGTTTGCTTAAATATTTATTGTTTCTTCCCCCTCTTCTCTCGCTAGACACCGAGACCGACGCCGCTGCTACCCAGTACGACTACGGAGTTGACGATCCCTCTCTCTTGCCAGAGCAACCAGGCAAGCCCCCCCTTTGATCACCAGATATCGCCTACTCTTCTCTATACTGCTTGCATTAGAGTAGTGTAGCATGTTACTGCTTCCCGTTAATCCATCCTGATTCATAGCCTATCCTTACTACTACTGTTGTTACCTTACCTGCCATCACTTGCTTAGTATAGGATGCTAGTTTCATGTGGCCTACATTCTTGTCCGTCTGCATGCTATACTTTCGGGCCGTGATCACTCGGGAGTGATCACGGGTATATACTATTACTTTATACATGATACATGTGTGACTAAAGACGGGTCGGCTCGTAGGAGCACCCGCGAGTGGATCTTTGAGGCGGAGCGACAGGGCAGGTTCGACCACCTAGGAGAGAGGTGGGCCTGGCCCTGGTCGGCGTTCGCGGATACTTAACACGCTTAACGAGATCTGGGTATTTGATCTGAGTCTGGCCATTTGGTCTATACGCACTAACCATCTACGTGGGAGTAGTTATGGGTATCCCGGCGTCGTGGTATCAGCCGAAGCTTCGTGACGTCAGGACTGAGCGGCGCGCGCCGGATTGGAACGTAAGCCGCTCTTGTATTAAGGGGGCTAGTTCTGCTTCCGGCCGCGTTCGCAAGGTGCAGGTGTGCTAAGGGCGATGGGCCCAGACCCCTGTGCGCTTAGTTTAGACCGGCGTGCTGACCTCTTGTTGTGCCTAGGTGGGGCTGCGACGTGTTGATCTTCCGCGGCCGGGCATGACCCAGGAAAGTGTGTCCGGCCAAATGGGATCAAGCATGTTGGGGAATGTGGTGCACCCCTGCAGGGAAGTTAATCTATTCGAATGCCGTGATCTTCGGTAACAGGACGACTTGGAGTTGTACCTTGACCTTATGACAACTAGAACCGGATACTTAATAAAACACACCCTTCCAAGTGCCAGATACAACCGGTGATCGCTCTCTCACAGGGCGACGAGGGGAGGATCATCGGTTAGGGTTATGCTATGCGATGCTACTTGGAGGACTTCTGTCTACTCTCTTCTACATGCTGCAAGATGGAGGTTACCAGAAGCGTAGTCTTCGAAAGGACTAGCTATCCCCCTCTTATTCCGGCTTTCTGCAGTCCAGTCCACATATAATAGCCTTATTCCAGTTGATACCAATGCATACATATGTAGTGTAGCTCCTTGCTTGCGAGTACTTTGGATGAGTACTCACGGTTGCTTCTCCTTCTTTTCCCTCTATCCCTTCTACCTGGTTGTCGCAACCAGATGTTGGAGCCCAGGAGCCAGACGCCACCGTCGACGACGACTCCTACTACACCGGAGGTGCCTACTACTACGTGATGCCGCTGACCGACGACCAGGAGTAGTTAGGAGGATCCCAGGCAGGAGGCCTGCGCCTCTTTCGATCTGTATCCTAGTTTGTGCTAGCCTTCTTAATGCAAACTTGTTTAACTTATGTCTGTACTCAAATATTGTTGCTTCCGCTGACTCGTCTATGATCGAGCTCTTGTATTCGAGCCCTCGAGGCCCCTGGCTTGTAATATGATGCTTGTATGACTTATTTTATTTGTAGAGTTGTGTTGTGATATCTTCCCGTGAGTCCCTGATCTTGATCGTACACGTTTGCGTGTATGATTAGTGTACGATTAAATCGGGGGTGTCACACGACCTCCGGCTCCACTTCCCGAACTGCGGCCACCTCAAAGTCCAACAAGGGAAGCGTGTGTTCAAACACATCATCAATCTCCACCCGATCACTCCCAAGTCTGGGAGGCGCAGGAGCAGGCTCAAAGGACCCAAAACGCAACGACGTCATAGGCACCGAAGGTGAGGGTGCCAGCTCAACCCCGGTCCCCTCCCCAGGCAACTGAGCATCTGGGCGAGACCCGGTAGACCCCTCTCGAGCGGACTCGGTCGGTGCCCCCTAGGCTCCTGCACCGCCGTCACTCTCGTGCATATCAACATCATCCCAATTAACCTCCTCAGCAAATAGCTCAACGTCCTCAAACTCTATGTCGAGCGGGAATACAACTCCCCTATATGTCCAGTGGACCACATCAGGCACAAAATCAACATTCAGAACACTCACCAAGATCCGAGCCACTCCATGGGCACGAGTAAAAGCCATATCCACTCTCTTCGTCTTCCCAACGATGATACCCATACTGGCCACAACTCAAACATCCTGCAAAGGCTTAGATGGGGCCCCAGAAAACCTCAACCAGACCTGCGTAAGCGGCTTTCCTTTAGGCTCCACCTTCGTCCACTCGTGAAACTCCAAAATACACTTAGTACCAGGAACTCTACACAAGCCAAAGCTCAGCAGTTTCTGCAAATCCTCCATAGATGGGAAATCCACCTTGAAGACATTAGCTTCGAGGCTGACTAGCTCCCACTGGAAGTCACCCGGTGCCAACTCCCGAAGCCTCTAGATAATCTGAGCCTCAGTCACCTCGCCCTGGGTTGCTTTCACAATCCCGGTAGTCAAGCATTGTGTCTCCTCTGGAATCTCCCTCGCGGCCGGGGACTCGAAGAACAAAAGCTCCGCACAATATAGCCCATACATAGTCAGAGCCTGGTCACGCAATAACGGGCACTCTCCCGAAGCATGTGCTGGCTTGCCACACGAGTCACACAGCTCCGCCACGCACTCTGCAATAAAATGGCCCTTCTCACCACGCCGGTAACATAGCATCCTTTCCTTCTTGCGCGCCCACTTGGACGCCCTCTCTGAATCAGACCTGTCAGACGCCTCAGCCACAGTCCCAGGCACAGGAACCTCAACATTGGCCAGGGCCGTTACCACATCCATCGCCTGGCTAGTAAGATCAGTAGACTGAGCGTTATCTGCCTCAACAGCTGTAGCCGCATGGTCAACAGCAGCCGGGGGCGGAGGCTGCCGATGATACCTCCCACGGCCACCACTCCGACCACCCCGATGTCCACGGTAGCCACCTCTCTGGCGGTGATCCGGACCGGATGCCCCCTCGACAAAGCCACCAGGAGTCCCGAGAAACGGTCTCTCAGCAGACCCGTCACTCTGCCAAGCATAGCCTCGGCCTCCACCAGTAGACGAGGAACCATGGTGCTTTCCGTCTCCATACGCATCAACACCATCATCCCCCCACAGACCTCGGGGCGGCTCAAAAGAATCTCTAACTATCGAATTTTGCCTTGTCTGCGAAGGCCCCGAACGGTTCTGAGCCGACCTCGCGACATAGTACGGCGGCGGAGCAGCCCGAGGCGGACCGCCACCCGGGATCGGCACCACTGGTCTCGGGCCAGACCCGCCACCCCGACCCATAGCAGTAACCACCGGAGGCGTTGGCCCCGTCGGTCGGGGTCCAGTAGGGCCCCCTCTTCCCGCGGGTAGCACCGGCGGCCTGGCCGCCACAAGCACATGCGGCCGCGGCCCTTGGTTGCCGCTCGCCCACCCCCTATCCAGATTAGGGGTAGGAGCGCCTCGCCCGGCGCCGGCTACAGCGAGTCCAGCACCGGCTGCGCCAAGCCCCGTGCCGGCGACCCCTCGTCCAGCACCCCCAGGCGGCGGCGGCACGACAGCCCCAGTCCTGCTCGCAGCCGCCTGGGACTTCGCCGCCGGCGGCCCTCCCGCTCCCCGGCCTGCCATCGCACGCAGTGGAGGGATCCGACAAGCACGGCCAGGATCGCACGGAGGCAGAACAGGCGTCCCACGCCGATGAACCCTAGGCAAAGATACGATCACGCACGCACGGGAAGACTCAATCACGTCCGTGCATGCAGCGGCCGCGGCTATGCATGTGGCGCCCAGTATGGCCTGGGCCTCATACCCAGCCATCTCCGGCCCATCTAGCAGCGCGTCAACGCACGTTGAACCTGGCCCAAACCGGCCCAGCAGCTGGTTCAAACGCTCGCTGCGAGCCTCACGGATCCCGATCGGCGACCTCGACGGCACCGCAGCCGCCGCCGTCGGCAGCGATCCGGCCCTCAAACGGCGATCCGGCCTTCTCTTCTTAACCACCGTCTACGAATCCGGATGAATTAAATCGAGAAGCGTGAGGTTTGGAAGGCGTACCTTAGGTAAAGGACCCTTCCACGGCCCGACCGCCGATGCCGCTGTTCTCCGGTGAACGACACGGCGCACCATTTCCTTCCTCTCGTCCGGAAGAAGCCCGACCCGCGCCGGATCCTCCACCGGCAATACCGAGTCTACGGTTGTGGCCACATAATCTTCGTCGTAAGCTGCGTGAAATAAATCAAAAATCAAATCTGATGGAGTAGGCGACGTCGGTGAACCCCCTGGATCCTCTCCGTCCCCATCGGCATCCTCGTCGTCCGAATCCAGAAGAGCCCAGAATCAGCCGCCGACGCCTGCCCGGTCCGCCGCCGCGGGGCGACGCGCCTCGGTGGTCGCCTCCACGGTCGCCCGGGGAGTCGCCCTCATTTCGTCTTGTCTCAGATCTTGGATAAATGTGCCCGGGGATCTGTGCATTGTATGATTGTTTGAAATAATCAAAAGTACCTCCTACTGTTCCTGCCCTATGTATCAGGTTATTTAGTAAGTGAAAAATGCACAAAAGAAAGACAAATGTCGTACAAGGCGCTGAGGTATCACTGCTTCCCAGACCAAAACGAACAAAACATACAAATGTTGAACAATGCGCTGATGCATTGACATCACAATCTGCATATTCTGAAAATACTGTACTTCCCACAATCAAAACAAGCAAAACACCATGGTCCTCCTTTTAATTTTTTTCCCTACATACAGCAGAGAACACGCCAATAAAAACCGCTAGGCACCACATGTAGTAAAAAAATCCCACATATCTCACCGATCCCACATATCTCACCAACTACTTAACGATGGCCACCTTCAAGCAAGATCTTGTACCCAAACTGGAAACACCACATGATCTACAGCCAATCCTTGACAAGTTTGCGCCATTGGAAACCTGTGGAAACTGAAAACACATGACACGTTGCACTCATCTATCCTTTGCATCAGCATTTCAGTCAGCGGGGTACATAAAATCCTGTATTACATCTTCCTTAATTAATCTTACTCCTTTTGTTTTTCCTATTCTGAAGGTCACTTAGGGAATGGATTTCCTCATGTCGTATGGAGGCCGGTTGATTCTTATTAATTCGGTGCTCACGAGTCTGCCTATGTTCCCTTTTGTCCTTTTTTGAGGTACCAGTTGGAGTTATGAAAAGGCTGGACTTCTATCGGTCCCGTTTCTTCTGGCAGAATGATGAACTTAAGAGAAAGTACCGTTTAGCCAAATGGGACGTCATCTGCCGACCGAAGGACCAAGGGGGTCTTGGTGTTGAAAATCTTGAGGTCAAGAACAAATGTCTTCTCAGTAAGTGGCTATATAAGTTAACTGCTGAGACTGAAGCTACTTGGGCACAGATTCTGCGTAACAAGTACCTCCACTCTAAGACTTTGTCGCAGGTGACAGTCAGACCGACTGATTCACCTTTCTGGAAAGGGCTAATGAGAGTCAAAGCTAGTTTCTTTAGTAGAACAAAGTTTATTGTTGGGGATGGCAACAATACTCGCTTCAGGGAGGATACTTGGCTGGGGAAAGCTCCGTTGGCGCTTCAGTATCCTTTGCTATATTGTATCGTGTAGCGTCGTGATGCTCTGGTTGCAACGAGTTTGCAGTCCACTCCCCTTAATATTCAGTTTAGGAGGGTGCTTGTTGGAGACCGGTGGGAAGCCTGGCTTCATCTGGTGAGTAGACTGATGGAGGTTCAGCTTACGCATTAGCCCGATCAGTTGTGTTGGAAGCTTACTAGATCTGGGGAATTCACAGTCAAGTCGATGTATATTGATGTCATCAATTCTAGTGTGATTCCTACTTCCAGACATGTTTGGAAAGTTAAGGTTTCTCTGAAAATTAAAGTGTTTATGTGGTTTGTACATAAACAAGTCATCTTAACGAAAGATAATTTGGTTAAGCGAAACTGGACAGGATCTACTAGGTGTAGTTTCTGTGATTGGGATGAAAATATCAAGCACCTCTTCTTTGATTGCCTGTTGGCGAAGGTCTTATGGCGTTCGGTGCAAGTTGCCTTTAACATTACTCCTTCGAATTTGGTCAGGTCATTATTTGGAACGTGGCTTGTTGGGATAGAGTCCGAAACAGCTAGACAAATTCGCGTAGGAGCGTGTGCGTTGTTATGGGCAATCTGGAACTGCAGAAATGATTTGGCTTTTAACAGAACAACAACTATTCATTTTTTGCAGGTTTTATTCCGGGCTACTGCGCTAATCCGTATGTGGTCCTTACTCACTCCGACGGAGAGGCCAGGGAGCGTTTGGTTACTGGATCTCTCTGGTGGGAGATGGTAGCGCGGGATATCTTCAACCGGTTTGGATGACGGTCATGTAATAGGATAGGCGACTAGTTTACCTATCTATCTTATGCCAGCCGGTTGTGGCTTTTGGGCCTTATTTGTTTTTGTTGCGTTTTGTGAGCACACTGCAAGACTCTGTTGAACTTATTTATTTATTTATTAATGTGGCCGTATGCATCTTTGTGATGTAGAAGCCGGGGAGTCCCTTTTCGAAAAAAAGGAATGGATTTCCTGTTTGATATTGAATCCGTGTTAATTAGTCTCAAATTTGGACTGAACCATCTGTGTTGCTGGCCTGTTGCAGTTCAGTTTTTGCAGGTTTCTACATTTCTGTAGACAACGTGTTTGATGTAATTCAAGAAGGCTGCAGATCCTTGTTACTGAACTGATATATAAATTCATGCTCTATTCATATTTTGGAATTAAATTAGTTCCACAAATAATAACAGTCAACTCATATTTGTCTCATGCATAGATCTAGCATAGTTCATTCAACCGTTATGTGTTTGCAACACCATAGAGGATAATAGGGGATTATTATTGTGTGGCTCTGGAAACATACTTCGACGATAACACCGCTGGACAGAAGGCACGAAGCAAGGAGGTACATCTACTGGTGGGTTTATGCATAGGCTCAATAGCAAGAGGCACATATGAAGTATGCAAGTGATGTACCTAATAGACTATCAGTGCCCAGCTTAACTATGATCCAATATTCTATAAAAAAAACTTTAGTGAATCTTTGTTGAGCGATACAGCTCTTGAAAAAAGAACACTGATTTGGCCTGGGACAGAGTACTCGAAAAGACATTGTTTTGGTCCGGAACTTTGAAAGTAGTGAGAGCGAGAGCGAGATATTCCCCCTCCCACCGTCACCTCGGCAGCGCCCGGCCTGCTCGCTCCCGTGGCCGACCTCTCATCGACCATGCGTCTTTCTTCTGCTGTGTCATCAACACTATCTTCAAGTGCAGGATGTGTATGCACATATAAAACTTGAAGGAAAATTGAATGTAAATATGTAAAAAAATACTTTATTCATCCCTAACAATTAATAGCCAAAACAGATGGGCGCAGCAACGCGCGCCATCAATGATCTAATGTGTCCATATATCCCTGCATTTTTGGAGGACATGATCAATTATTCTCTATTCCTTTCATGGGAAGATAGGATTTTTTTTTCCGACAAAGAGTGGATTTTTTTGTTTAAAATGTAACATTAAAGGGATACAAACATAAAGAGCATGCAACTAGCCTCTGCATAGATAAAATGAACACAATCAACACCAATTCACACCCGCAGAAAACCACACTAGCAACTAGCAAAATCAAATAAGATCGTAGCTATGCCATGGTGAAGAAAAGATAAAAAAACAAGCGATCAAAACGGTGATCAACAATCTACGAAAACAACCACAGCACTAACCATCTCTTGACATCACCTGTACTACGAGAAGGTTCTCCAACAACAATGCCTAAAGAGAGGGAACGGTGCTCATGCGCCATCGTCGCTGAATCCAACCACCGCCGAAGAACATGTCCAAACAAATCTGAGCAATGTCTCAGGTAACTGAAACCAGAACCTAGTCGGTGCTATTGGCGTAGAATTGTTGGATCGGTAGTGGTTAGGAATTCAAGAAAAGCTCGAGGCTCGTGAGCCACTCGAGATCGACTCGTTTTTTGACTCGACTCAAAAAGAAACGAGCTGAGTACAAACACTTTCTGTAGCTCGGTCGAGAAACGAGCCGATCTTGAGCCAATGCTTGCTCGCTCAATTTTAGCTCGATAGCTCAGCATAATATCATTATGTTAAATTATCATGCCATATATCAAATGAAAATAGAATAATTTATTATCATTTATCTCGTGTAGGATTTATCTCCATTTTATTTACAAGCAAATATGGTACGTCGGGCCGTGTGTTCAATATTTTGTTGTTTCTTGCAAAGGTTCCCGGCATATGCACCTTTGTTTTTCTTTTCTTTCATTCATTCATGAAGACCACAGTATGCAGTTCGTCCAAGAGAAGATAAGCTCTCCCCAGCGCAAAGAAATGGTCGTACCTTTAATTGGAGTAAGCCTTTTTTCACTTTCACGTCATCTAGTTGGAATGATAGTTGTAGATTTTGTAATTTTTATCGTCTCATTTAGCTCGAAATTAGTTCGAGACTGACGCGGGATCGTTATAAAATGAGCACGAGTCATGTTCTACATCTCAATTTTAAGCTTCACTCAGTTTAAGCTCGCTCGAATTTTAATATAAGTTGAGCTGAGCCAAGTCAAACTCGCATTGTTTGCAGCCCTAGTAGTGGTGAGCTACATTGCATTTTAAACCAGTAGTATCTGAAAATTGGGTGCCGCTATTGGTGTAGGACCAGTGTCATCGCATACTTACCGCACTCGAGCTGATGGCGATGGGGTGGAGCTGGAGCGCAACTTCTTCTGCTCAAGTGTTTCCGAGTATACCTGGCCAAACCTCGGGCCGGGCCGGGCCTAGCCAAGCCCGAGCCAAAAAACCTGGGCCCGAGCCCGGCCCGGCCCGGCCATCGGGCCTAGTTTTTGGCCCAAGCCCGGCCCGTACATGCAAAAGCCCGCCAGGCCTCGGGCCGGGCCTCTTTAGAAAACTGTAAAAATGACGGGCCCGGGCCCGGCCCGGCAGGTCACCGGGCTCAAAATCTAGGCCCGAGCCCGGTCCGGGAGCAGCGTCGGGCCGGGCCGGCCGGGCCGGGCTGCCCATGGCCAGGTCTATTTCCGAGTGATTGACTCCGTCTTTTCCCCTGGGGCTGGGCGGGAACAACTTGCGCGTTGCTTCAGTCGCCACCAGACAGGAGCATAGCAACAAATCCGACCATCCTGCTCCAAGAGAAATCCTGCGCGTTACTCTGTTTCCATGCCTATAAAATCCACCGAAAGAAAGAAAGATCCAGGAAACACTACCACGTTCGTCTCCACCCGCCACGTGCTCTCCTCCACCCCGCCCCCCGACGCGCTCTTCCGCGTGGCCGCCTTCTCTGACGGATTCGACGCCGGCGGCTTCGCCTCGTGCCCGGACCCTGCCGAGTACTTCTCCTGGCTGGTGGCCGTGGGTCCGAGACGCTGCGCGAGCTCCTGCTGTCGGAGAAGGCCACCTCGGTGTGCGTGCTCGTGTACGACTCGCACCTGCCGTGGGCAGGGCGGGTGGCGCGCGCGGCCGGCGAGCCCGACGCGATGTTCTTCTCGCAGCCGTGCGCGGTGAACGTCGTCTATGGGAAGGTGTGGGCGGGGCGGCTGGCGCTGCCGGTGACGGACGGGCGTGAGCTTCTGACGCGCGGAGCGCTGCGCATGGAAGTATGGAGAATTTTTTTTTGAAAGTATGATGAATTTTATAGCAAATTCAGAAACTATACATCTTAATGCATAAAAATCAAAATTATAACACCGTCAGCATCTGTCGGCCTCCCGTTGACCGAAATAAGCTCTTCAGCTTCCCGCTGACCGAAGAATGACCAACTGAGCCGAAGATAGTAGCTTCAGCTTACTGTTGGCCGAAGAGTGGTCTTCGGCTTCGTGAAGACCGAAGAGTGCCGGATCTATCCAGACGCTTTCCTCGCTGCAGCTGCACTTACGCTGGTTGGCTGGTTTCCTGCCATATGCATGCAGCAGCCTTTACTCATGGATATGGACTCGATCTCACATGCATGTAGCTACACGTACCTGTCGTTCCATCCATCGATCTCACATGGCATTATCTAATCACGCCCAGCTGGCTGTTGGTGCTACTGTATTATCTAATCACCTGCAACATGTACTAATGCATGTGCACTAGTACGCGGCTATAAGAGCAACTCCAATCGGCCGACCCAAATCGTTCGCGCGTGGCTGTTTGGGTCGAAACGGGCCAAAGCGCCTACCTAATGCGCGGAGCTAAACCCAAAACGTGTATGCTTGGTGTTTGTCTGGATGCATTTAGGCCCAAATTTGCGCCTGGTTTGCGTCTACACTGACACAAAACGGACACGTCACATGTTCTCTCGCTGTCTGCCGCGGCCCCACCTGTCGGCCGCTCAACCACCGCCCGCGGTCATAGTAAATGCGGCAACCTACCTCGGGGCCCGCTTGGCAGTGGGTGGAAGCCACTGGTCCTCGTCCTTTTTAATCCAAGCGTGTGGCGGGCCGGCCTCATCCACTTCCCTCCCCCGTCCACATCTAGTGTAGCTTGCCCCCTTGCCAGCGATAGGCAAACCCTTGGGCAGCGCCATGGGCTTCTTCAGTGGCAAGGGCAAGGCCACGTGCCTCCTCCTCTGCCGCCACTGCCACCGGCTCATCGACGCGGTGGGCCGCCATGGGTGCGCAAGAACCTGCACATCCCAGTCCACCTGGCGCGGTGGCACTAGCAGTACCGGCAGCCACTCCCGTACCCAGATGTCAGCCTGTCGCCTGTCGCACGGCTGGCATCTGGACCCGATGAGGGAGTCCTGAATTAGGGGGTCCTCGGGTGTCTGGTCTATTCGATATGGGACAGACTGATGGGCCGTGAAGACAAAGCAGAAGATTATCCCCCGTGTCCGGGTAGGACTCCTATGTGTGTGGACAACAAGGTTGGTGTCCGCGTGTACTATTTCCTTTCTCTGCAAACCGACTCTGTACAACCCTAGGCCCCTCCGGTGTGTATATAAACCGAAGGGTTAGGTCCGTAGAAGGGGAGAAGATTCATAGGCTAGACAACTAGGGTTTAGCCATTACGATCTCGAGGTAGATCAACTCTTGTAACCCTTATACACACACCGAATATAATCAAGCAGGACGTAGGGTTTTACCTCCTTTAAGAGGGCCCGAACCTGGGTAAACATAGTGTCCCTATTGCCCCTTGTTACCATCGATCTTCAGACACATAACTTGGGCCCCCCTATCAGAGATCTGCCGATTTTGACACCGACACTGGTGTTTTCATTGAGAGTTCTGTTGTGTTGTCGACAAAAGAATCGATGGCTCGCCTCGTCATCGACGACGACGCTGTTTCCGAGGAGACCTTTCTCCTTGGTCAACTCTTTGTGTTTGGCGGCTTCGTGCTACGTGCCAACTCGGCCAGTCAACTTGAGCAGGTCGGCAGCTACGCCCCTGGTCACCAAATAAGGTATGGAAGTTTATACGACATTGTCGATATCCGAGGAGACCTGATCTTCGAGGGGTTCACGGCCTTGGCCGCCGCTCCCCACCCACACGAAGGAGGCCCTTCGGATCTACTATAAGATCCCGTCCAGGGGTCGACGCTCATGCCCGCCTCGGCCTTAGATCCGGGGCGGACCACTTCATCCGAAGACGGGAGGGTGAACCCCACCGGACTCTCTCCCATCACGGAGCTTCTAGCCGGAGACCCAGATGCGACCACGCCGTTGGCGGACCCGGAGTCAAACGGGACTCTTCCCGTCATCAAGAAGCCGGACTCGCCTCTGGACAGCAACTCCAAACTCTCGAGGTCTGCGTCCTTCGGGCTCGGTCAAGTGCTTATCGCCGAGCCTAGCTCCGCAGATCCTCAGACGCATGTGCAGCTCTCGTTCTTAAACGAAACACTGGATTTAATACAATCGCTCGCCATCATGGAAGTATCGCCTCCGAACTACGCCCAGCTTGAACTGGGGGCTCAGAGTAGGGAATTTTATCTCCTACCCACTGTCGGTGTCAAAACCGGCGGATCTCGGGTAGGGGGTCCCGAACTGTGCGTTTGAGGATTGAAGGTAACAGGAGACGGGGGACACGATGTTTACCCAGGTTCCGGCCCTCTTAATGGAGGTAATACCATACTTCCTGCTTGATTGACTTTGATGAGTATAGGGGTTACAAGAGTTGATCTACCTCGAGATCGTAATGGCCAAACCCTAGATGTCTAGCCTGTATGATTTGTGATGATCTCTACGGACTAACCCCTCCGGTTTATATAGACACCAGAGGGGGAGTTGTACAAAGTCGGTTTACAGAGAAAGGGAACCGCACATCTGGCTGCCAAGCTTGTTATCCACGCAACGGAGAGTCCTATCCGGACACGGGGGAGAGCCTTCTATCTTGTACCTTCACGGCCCATCAGTTCGGCCCATGTCACATAGCCCGACCATCCGAGGACCCCCTACTCTAGGACTCCCTCAGTAGCCCCCCGAACTTTCCTTCAAATGACAATGTAGTATTCGGCGTTATGTCTTCGGCTTTGCAAGGTGGGTTCTCCATTACACTTCGGTTTGACGATAGTCCGGCATATATTAAATAACATATTCTATTGATTCTTTGTTTTCGTCGCATCGGCTTCTGCGCGTCAGATGAAGGCGAACAGCCTAGGTGTTTTTTTACAAATAACCCCTCGACCATGCAAGGAAGGCGTCTATTTAAAGAGATTAGATCTCAGATGCCATTCCACACCACGGGAAAATCCTTAGAACTCGCCATTGGAAACTTGTCCAAACATGACCGGCGCTCCAGGCTCTTCTTCACGCCCCCACGGCTATCAAAAAGGCGACTGGGAAAGCTGCTCAGTATCCTGTGCCCATCTGAGTAAACTTCACACGCAGGGATATCTTCCTTCTGCGGATCTAGTCTCCGTTTGGGCTGCATTAACTGCCTACAATGGCGAAGCTCTGGCAGAGAATTTCCCTAATCCTTCTAAAGAGGAACGGGTGTGATTCGTTTCCTTCCTTCTGAGGGGCGTAGGATTTCCTATCAACCCATTCCTCAGAGGTCTCCTAGAGTATTACGGCCTCCAACTGCACAATCTGACGCCAGGCTCCATTCTACACATCGCCGGCTTCGTTGCCCTTTGCGAGCTGTTCTTAGGCTGTGAGGCTCATTCGAGCTATGGCGGAAATTTTTCTGCCTCGTCCCCCGCTCCTAGAAGGGATCTATATTCGAGGTGGGCGGTGCAGAAGTATGGCGCATAGCCAGGACAGGATACCTGTTTGGCACTCCGAAGAAGGCATCCGAAGAGTGGCCCTCGGAATTGTTTTATATTGAAGATGTCGTTCTTCCGGATCCAATCCGGCGCGGTCCCCCCGAATTCACCAGTGCTCCTCTGAAGAAGCGCTCCAGCTGGCGTCCCCGAAGCCTCGAGGAAGAAGACAGTGCGGAGGTCGCGAGGTTGGCAAGCAAAATCAGAGTGCTTGCCCACTCCGGGCTGTCTATAATTGAGGTAATGGCGACCTCAATAACGCGATGCGTTCAGCCACTCCAATCTAGAGGCTTTCCTATGTGGAATTACAACGGGGAGGACGATGCATCCCGTTGCCTACGCCAGGGTCCAGACAACTTTGCCGCTCTGGCCACCATCTTAGCAGACCTTTACAAAGGGGAGAAGGAAGACTTCACTCGCTTGAAATGTCGGCAAGGCTTTTCCATGTATAATCCCATCGACCGGGTGAGTTTTTTTATTAGTGACCCCACTTAATTTCTTTCCTGAGTTATACTAGCCGATTTTAACTCGGCTACTTTTAACAGGAGTGGAGAAATGTCGTCGAGGGGGTATACAGCCTCGCTCCGTAGCCAGAGGACCATGCTCGAGACATGGATCCCGGATATGAAGAAGATCCGGATATATTTATAGAACTCAAGGAGGGGATTTTCTATTAGGCGAGCTATGACGGTACGGAAGTGGCTATTATAGCCGATTACCCCAGTCTTCTCCCCTCCTCCCAGGTAAGTACTTAGGATACATCTCCTCCAAAAGAGTTTTACCCTCGTGCCTCACCCACCACACTGTCTCGTGCTCCGAAGGGGCGGCGCTCGTCTCGCAGAGCTATATCAGAGGCGTCTTCCAAGAAGGTGACTGTAACGCCCCAAGACCGATGTGCCAGGTGTCGTCCAGTTATTCGCTGTTGTTGCCTTGTCATTGCTTGCGTGTCTTGCATTGCATAACATGCCATCATGTGCATTTCATTTGCATACATGTTTGTCTCTTGCATCCGAGCTTTTTCCCCGTTGTCCGTTTTGCAATCCGGCGCTCCTATGTCACCCGGTGTCCCTTTCTACATTCTTTTCATGTGTGGGGATTAAACATTTCCGGATTGGACTGAGGCTTGCCAAGCGGACTTGGTTTACTACCGGTAGACCGCCTGTCAAGTTTCGTACCATTTGGACTCCGTTTGACGCTCCAACGGTTAACTGAGGGACTGAAAAGGCCTCGTGTGTGTTGCAGCCCAACACCCTTCCAATTTTGCCCAAAACCCACCTAAACCCCTTCTATCATCTAGAGCGTTCGATCACGATCCCGTGGCCGCAAACCGCACCTCATTTGGACACTCCTAGCTCCCTCTACCTATATATAGGTGCCTCCCCCTTCATTTTCGCGGTTGAAACCCTAACCTCCTCCCTCCGCGCCGCCGGACATGTCCGTCCGCACCGGACGCGTCCACCGGCCACCTCACTCCGGCGAATCAGCGCCCGACACGTCAGCTTCGCCGTCTCCTTCACCCAATCAGCGTGCGCCACCTCAGCCGGCCGCGCCTCCCACCGCCGCCGCTGGCCCTGCAGGCCCATCTAGGGCCCTCCTGAGCCCGTGGGAGCCTGGATCCCGCCGTACAAAATCTTTATCATATGTTTGTTCCGGCTTATTCTGCAAGCCAACCCTTTGTTTTTGTTTTGAGTTGTGGTATCCGAGTTGCTTCAGAGACAAATGTTGATTCCATACCTTCTCTAAGCGGTGTTCTCATATTCCGATGTGAATACTAATCCTTCTTGATCATCAAGATGGTCTAATCAATCCTTTTCACTGGTGTGCTTCTCTCCAAGTGGATCCGGTCATTGCAACATCCGCAAGATCAAGTATCAGTTCTTCTCAACGGTGTTTGCTTCATCCGTTCCTAGTTGTCTTTGTTTTCCCACCCACCCACCCTTTTTCTTCAAGGACCCAGATTTCTTAATCACTATCCATCTTATTGATGCGAGGCCTCTTCATTCCTTTTCCGTCTATGCTCTTACCCAGTGGTTTCCATGAAGATGTTCTACTAGTTCGTCATTCTCCGTTCTCTTTGTTCTCCGGTGGAACCAATTCAAGCTTTGTTGATCTCATATTCCTTTTTCCTCGTTTCAAATACATTCTCATACCGGTGCACCTCATAATAATTCACTTCTCGCTATTCATTTGTTCGGGAGTGCTGAAGATATCTCGGAAGGCTCGTCTTTCCATTCAAGTTCCGTTCAAACATATTTTGAGGATGTTATCTCATTCTAGCCATTTATTTCAACCGGCGCAATCTATCTTCTAAATCATTCAATGGTGTTTCTTTTGAGTGGGCCCTAACCCACAGGTCTTTTCATAGGATCTTACCTGACTCTTCCATTTTTTACCGGAGCTATCCTCAAATCTGTTAAAGTTTGACGTAAGAATGAATTATCATCAGTCTCATGTTTTTTCTCCAATATCTGTCGAATTCTTTTCATCATTGGATCAACCTCTTCGTTTTGATTATTCCCGAGTGTCTAAATAATTCATGGTGGTGTTTCTCGTCGTCATTCTCGGAATTTTGAAGACCGAAGAAGAGTTTGACCTCTATATCTTATCCGTTCTCTCAGAGATTCGTGGTTCTAATTCGAGACCATCCTCTCATAATTGTTTTGATCGTGAGAATTCTTTTCACCCATCCGAATCATTTCTTGAGTTGTTTTCCATTTCTTTCCTCCGAAGGCCATCTTTTCAAATATTATTCATTTCAGCTGGCAGCTCACATTCTCCAAATCTTACCGGTGCATCAATCAAATATCCTCCAATCAGTTCTTGATCTCTTTGTTTTGATGTATCTAAATCCCCTCAAGCTTCTTAGTTCATTTGCTAATTCTTTCCGGTGTTTCTTTATCTTTTCTTCGTTCATTTTCAATTCTTACGGTGGCTTGTTCAAGATTCCCCTTCTTACGTTATCATACTTCCGTTCTTTCAAATCCTACC